>NW_015165250.1:991199-1017895 GCF_001447785.1 Gekko japonicus
CTGCCTTCCTTCCTGCCTTCCTTCCTTCCTTCCTTCCTTCCTGCCTGCCTGCCTTCCTTCCTGCCTGCCTTCCTTCCTGCCTGCCTGCCTTCCTTCCTGCCTTCCTTCCTGCCTTCCTTCCTGCCTTCCTTTCTTCCCTCCCTCCCTCCTTATTCCCTCTCTCCCTTTCCCTCCCTCCTTCCTTCCTTCCTTCTTTTCTCCCTCCCTCCCTCTGTCTCCCTCCATCCCTTCCTCTCCCCCCCATTCTATTTGCTTTCTTTCCACCTCTCCCCTCCCTCCCTCCCTCCCTCCCTTCCAGGTTGAACCGAGACCAGAAGCAGATCTGCGAGATGGACTGGTCGGACAAGCTCGAGACGTACAACATCGACGAGAAGTGCGGCCGCTACAACAACCAGAGCACCAACATCCAGTTCCACCCCAGCTCGTCGAAATTCGAGGACAGGTGGGGAGGACCCTGGCTGAGACATCTCCCTCTAAAAACACACACACAAAAACAAACGCCAGGGACATAGAGGAGTGAGACCCTTTGCAGATTGTTATGGGCCTGCCCATAATGCAGTGCGACTTCTGTATGTAACGCACAAAGCTGTCTTCAACCAAGCGAGGCTCTCAGTTTCTCTAGCTCAGGGGTCCCCAACGTGGTGCCCGCCAACAGCTTTTCTGGTGCCCGACATGTGTTTTTAGAAACACTTTTGCCCAGGAGGGCTTTTGATTGGCCACCGGAGATCTGCTTGGCTGTGCAGGTTCTTTAAAAACATTGCTTTGGTGGCGGCGGCCACTGAGCTGCGCTGTCCATGTGAGGAAATGTTTTAAAACATTATGTTCATTTCAAAAGGCATCCTGTGGAGCAGAGGTTCTGCCTGAAATAGGGTTCCCAAGTACTTACCGTGGTCCGGCCGGGGAAACATGCTCCCCGGCCGGACCATTCCTCCCTGTAACACATCATGCCGTCGCCAGGAAGTGACGCTGGGCGACGCTGTGGCAATGGGACTGAAAACTCGATGGTACCATCGAGTTTCCAGCCCCATTGCCAGAGCGTCGTCCGGCGTCACTTCCTGACGACGGCATGGTGCGGTGCGTCTGTTGTCCCCACAGGAATGATCCTGCGAGGACGTCTGTGTTCCCCGCCGAATCACGGTAAGTACTTGGGAAGCCTGGTGGTAATGCAGCCGTGGTATACGTTGCGTCCACAATAAGCAGCTTCCCCCGTCCTGGATTTATAGCTGACTCTCCCTGGGCTGGTTAGCTGCTGCTAATTGTGGCACGCATCTCTGCAAGTACTCATCTGACGACAGGTGCCTG
Organism: Gekko japonicus; assembly: GCF_001447785.1. Lineage (NCBI taxonomy): Eukaryota > Metazoa > Chordata > Lepidosauria > Squamata > Gekkonidae > Gekko > Gekko japonicus. The sequence continues at coordinate 992,502 of NW_015165250.1, forward strand.
CGTTCCATCAGCTAGCATCAGTGCGGGGATTGTCACTCCATTCACAGTGATGGTGGGTTTCCCTGGGACAAATACCCCACCATCCATCGCCCTGCAGAGCTTAGATGCCCTGAAAACACTGGCATCATGTCTCTTGCCCGACCTGCCAATCTCTGCATCAATAAAACGGCCTGTGCTGTCCACCGCTCCCTGAAGAAGAATGGAGTGACCGCCTTTCCTGTTTTTGTAGATGTGTGCCCGATGAGCCAGGGGAGCCACCAGTATGTGGGTCCCATCCAGTGCACCTATGCAGTTTGGAACCCCCAGTCTGGAGAATCCATCCATTATCTGTATGGGAAGAACAGCAGTGATATCTTCAATACGTTTTCCATGTAATACCAGGAATACTAGCTACCTGTTACTTGTGACAATATCTTCAGTACAGACATAGAAATGGGGAACAGAGGAGGAAACAAAGGCCACTAGGTAGATGACACATATCCGCATTGCACTAGCATAAATGCCATTACAGAATAGTGAGAGTAATTATCAATAGAAACAGCAGGGATTTACTTAGGGCTAATTAATCTGTGGAACCCAAATCACAGTGTTGTTCTTCTGGAACTACAGGACCATCACCAGTACAGTTAGTCCCTCTCCCCCGCCCCTTGGTTTATTACTGAACCTACAGACAACCCTTGGCAAGCATCTGTGTAAAATTAATCCCACTGAACTCCTCCTGAAAATAAAGAATCCATACTCACCAATCCAACTTCATTGCTAAGGCAGACCTTCTTTTTGAAGAGCTTCTCCAGAATCACTAGGCACACCTCCTTCACAATAAGGAATGCGGTTGACAGGCCCACATTGAACCACTGTTTGAGTTTCCAGAAGAATTCCTGATTGACCAGGTACCAAAGGGTGATGCCCAGTCTTTTCTCCACTGGAATAGATACCCTAATGTGCGTGTTCTGCCACTCCAGATGGTGCCTCAGGTTGCCAGCTGGTTCAAAAAAGGTTGCCCTAGACATCCGGAAATTCTTGAGCCAGTCTTAATCGATCCATCTGCCCATCACATCGCTGTTCCACCAGTCCTCACTCCTCACTTTCACCTACCAGCGTCGAGGGACTGTATGGGCAGCAATGACAGGTGCCCATGCCCTGATGGATGCCCTCCGATTGTACCTGGAGGGTGCATGGCTCACGACAGGCATGTCAGCTCTCCTCACCCCCCCTCCTCCTAGACAGAGGAAGGTAGTGCGTAAGCACCTCACTCAAAGCTGCTGTGCTGCTGATCATCATTTGCAACACCTCCAGGATCAGTTGCAACAAGGTAGTTATGGAGACCATGACTAATAGATCAGTAGCCTCTCACACAGTCACACAAAACCACTTTACCCAGACCAGCCTGCCACTCACCAGCTTCAACCCACAAAGATGAGGGGTTTGCCTCCCTGCTCTTTATACCTGATCCAGCTCTGTGCCAGCCAATCGCCTCTTGGCATGAATGGGTGCACATCAGGCTGGGTTAGCAACATCTGTCTCACCAATCAGTTATGCCCTGATCTCCCGCTGGAAGCCGCTGTCCAATGGGGTAATTGTTTCCAGGGGGCAGATGTAGCCATCGCATGTATCCCAGTGGAGTCCAGGCATTCCGATGGGATCGCTATGGCAATAGTTTGAGATTCTGTTATAGCGCTATAACGCTATAAAGCGAACATTTAAAAATGCAGTGAGATCGCCTGGGCGGGCGAGAAACGGCGGGAAAACAAAGCGGTGCAGTCTGAATTGCCAAACTTCTGATCTGGCTCTTTTCCGGTAGGGGAAAGCCATGTGTGAAATGGCAGCCCTGTACCGGTTTACTTCAAGACGGATCAAAAACGGCTTCAAATCGGCTGAAACTTGGTAATGTGAAATTCCCTTCACATTCTTGGTCACATTTGCTCTTGCACATACCCTTGAATTAGGCCACTGGACTGCTTTTTTAAACATTAACTGTGTCTGACCTTTGAAAGGAACTTTTTAGCATGGATCATTGCCAATGCCAAATAAAGAAATTTAGAAGTTAAGAATTTATTGGCCCCATATCTGTTAGACTTTCTAATCCAGTGATCCCCAATGTGATGTCTGTTGGCACCATTGTGGCTAAGTATGTGTGTGATTCCTGATGCTCACTTGCTTCTTTTCCAAAGCAAACAACTAGCCTCATTGGAGGAGGTTCAGAAAAACCCAGAGACGTACCTTTGGGTCCAGAGTACCCACTGGAAACACCTGCCTGAATCATAGGATATTTTTACTTGAGACCTCCCAGCGCTTTGTGATCAGTTTACACATGAAAGGGACAGAGGCCAAAGAGCAAACAGGAAGAGACCCACAGTTTGCCTGTCTATCTACCTTTGTAACCCCCCCCCCCCGAGGCTCAGACTAAGAGACAGCGTCAAGGCCTTCTCTTCCAACATGTTTATTAAGGTTGAGGACTTCTGTTCTAATCCCATTAATGCGTCCTGCAGATTTTATGCCCCAGGGTGATCATCATATATGGGTCTTCAGCTGGCCGATTGGAAATTGGATGTGAGCTCAGTAACCATAGTGTTTATGAAGCTAACATATTTTGTTTTCATGTTACATTTGGTAATATTCTTGATTGCTTATTTGTGCAGAAGAACCTTTGAGTTGTATGGTTTGTTTAATTTGGCAGATCCAGCTGTTCTGTATGATTTTTGACCTAAGCAACTGAGAACTCCTATGATTGGAATTGCATTCAGATGTCACAATTAACTGTGTTTAAATGAGAAGGAGCCCAACTTGAGAAGTTTGCGCGCGCGCACACACCCCCCCCTTAACTTCATAGTTAAGTGTGACATCTGAATAATGCTTAAATGTCTAGGAAAATTAAATTCTCACAGAGCACAGTAGTCCTGGGCTGATAATCCAAGATCCCAGTCAACAAAATAATAAATGCCTTTGAAGGGGCATCAGTATGCTTCTCTTTGTGCAAGACTATCTCCGTTCCTGAGTGGTACATTTCGTTTCAAAAAGACCATGCTGTACCTGGCTTGCAGGAAGTAGTGATAAAATGTAGCACAGTTGTCAATACCTGCTACTCCGCTGCAAACCACACCCTTAGCTTTGCAGCTCTACCACATTATCTGTTTAGATTATCTATTCCCACCCCTCACTGATTCTACAAAAAGCATTAAGCATATAAGCAATCCTGAGAGCACTAATTTCATTGTGCAGAGGAAGGTGTGCAATCCTGGCTATACTGAATATGTGTGAATTATGCTCGTTCATCTTGGGTAATGGGTGTCCAACTATTCTGAGGGCAAGAGGATATATATGTACAGGAGGCAGATCATATTGGGACCAGTGTTCCCTCTAAGCTGAGTTAGTCTGAGCTAGCTCACAGTTTTTTAGCCTCTGGCTCACACATTTTTGTCTTAGCTCAGGAAGGATGGCTCCAGAGCAAACTAATTTATGCTGTAGCCAAATCACAACTTTAATGCCAGTAGCTCACAAAGTAGAATTTTAGCTCACAACACTCCACAGCGTAGAGGGAGCATTGATTGGGACCTGCATGCTGTAAGCCCAACCAACCCTGTGTTCCCATAATAATCAGTCTATCCTCAGTGAGTCTTTAGAATGTTACTTTTCTTATGTTCATAATCTTTTTTAGTTTCACAGTAGACAGCTGAAAGTGATTTGAGAGATGTTTTGCATTCCATAGTGCGCACACATAAATATTTTGTTGTGGTTTTAATGGCTTTTGGGTACAGTGTTTTAAACAATACCAAAACCCTGCAAAGTGTATTTTACAGAGAGAAAAGTGAGGTGAGTACATACACCACAACCTGAGCCTGCATGTGGGGAGGGCGGGATACAAATGGAATGAATGAATGAATGAACTACTAATACTATTTTTAAACCACCTTTAACTTGGGGGAGGGGGGGAGGCTGCTCACTATTTCCAGGCTTATAAATGTCACCAGTTTGGTGTAGTGGTTAAGTGCACAGACTCTAATCTTGGAGAACCAGGTTTGATTCCCCGCTCCTCCACTTGCACCTGCTGGATGACCTTGGGCAAGCCGTTGCTCTGATAACAGCTGTTCTTGAAAAAGAGCAGTTTCTGTCAAGAGCGCTCTCAGCCCCACCTACCTCACAAGGGTGTCTGTTATGGGGAGGGGAAGGGAAAGGAGTTTGTAAGCCGCTCTGAGACTTCCTTGGGTAGTGAAGGGTGGGGTATAAATCCAGTCTCTTCTCTCTCTCTCTCTACTGCCCCAACAGGAATGTTAGGACTGGAGTCAGTGTGACGAACCACAATAATCTGGCTTCCCAAAGTGGGATGCAAGGCTTAGAAATAAACATGAACAAAGAAGATAGTGCAAGAACTTTAGTGGGAAAATGTCAGGGATGAAGCGAGTGTTTGGGGGTAGAGGGTTGTAGGAAAAGTAGGGTTGCCAGCTCTGGGTTGAGAAATACCTGGAGATTTTGAGGGTGAAGCCGGGGGGACAGTGGAGTTTGGGGAAGGGAGGGACATCAGCAGGGTACAATGCTGTAGAGTCCACCCTCCAAAGCAGCCATTTCCCCCAGGGGAACTGATCTTGGTTGTCTGGAGAGCCATTGTAAAAGTGGGAGATCTCCAGGTACCACCTGGAGCATGGCAACCCTAAGCACGGATCCCCATAGCTTAAAATATCTTGACAGTCATGTAAGACAGAAACTCCGTCACGGGTTGTGCTTCCCCAGTCCAATTTGAGAAAGCACTCAGCAGTCTTGTAGAGGGAGAATCCAGGCTAAAAAAACTTTATTAATAAAGGAGGGAAAATGCAGGCACAACAAGGTTTTGAATCCTCGAATACCCACAGCTCTTCCCTAAGGTTACAATGGGAGACATAAACTTTTATACCCCCTATGACAGTTACCGGTAGAAACAAATCATAATTATTGGTCATATATCTGTCACACCATTCTGATTGGGCTCCAACCTGTGGGTTGGATTTTCTCAGGCAAAAATATACCTCCTTCAGATGAACAATGGGCCTTCGTCTTCCCAGGTTATGAAATTCTAAAAGTATCTAATGTAGCAGATATGGGTACATAGTGGTGTGTGTTCTTCATCTAACGTAGGCTTAATGACATTAGGAATATGCACAGTTATAGTTGGCAAGAACAAGCAAGGTCACAAGCAGTATGATTGCCTGTCAGCATTTGGTATTTTACCCAGAATGCATTTAAGCAATGAACCAAAGTGAATCTCTCCTTATTATATATAATTGAATAGTGGGTGCCAAACTTCTAATTCTAAAATGCACTCCCTTAGTGTATGGCTGATGGCACTGCTCCTCAGCATATATCGCCACCAATCAGAAGGCAAAGCCCGGGTCCCGCCCACACCACAACTGCTGCAACAACCTGGTCTTTTGCATATGGAAGCTGATTGGACTTCACTCCATTCCACACCTCAAATTCCCCCCCCCCCCGCAAGGCAGTTGGAATGTCAGTTACATATGGAACCTGCTGTATTCTGGTGGTGTGCAGGTCCCAGGTTCATGTTTTAAAAGCAGACTGAAACTGTTTGTCCAAAGCCAGAGCACTCTCCCAGAGCCTCTTTCTAGATCCTGTTGTATTTATTTCCACAACGGGCCTAATTTCTAGTATCTTAATATATGTTCATGATTGATTTCAGTTACTGTGATTAGAATCATCAAAGGCACTTAACATATGCACCATGGAAGTGTTAAGTGCACCTACTAAGTTAAACTGACTGTTAGTCAGTGGCAGAGTACAAAGTGTTTCATAAGCGGTGCATACAACAGTCGGGGGATTTATAAATGTTAGGTAGTGGATGGTAGAGGCTTTTGTATCCAGATCAGCAGCTTTCAAGTGATATGGACTGGAAGTGTTCAGTTTATGAGGTAGGACACATTAGCTACTCTGAGAAGCATGAACCCGCCCTGATTTCCTCTAAAAAAGCTACCCATTTACAGACGCAGCCAAGAAGGCAAAGTCTGTCTTCAAATCCCCACCACCACCCAGATGGGTTTCTGTTGGCCATTTAATTCTGAAGCAGCTTTCAAATACCTGGAGGTTCCAAAAGAGAGAGGTACCAGGAGCAAAAGGCCTGAAGGAGTAGCAGTTGGAAACGGTCTCTTTGGTTACAAATTCAGTACGTAGGAACTGTGATTGCTGTTTCCTGTATTTTTTTCCTGTGGTGATATTGCTTCTCCCTTGTTCAATTTCTCTGTCATAGCAGTGGAGCTGAAAGTGTTTTGAACTGACTCTCTTGCTATCTTCTGAAGGGCTACACACCTGGTCCCATCATTTAATTTTTGAATTTATTTAAATATGTATACCCTACCAGAGATTGCTGAAAGTTTTGCCTCATATACATGGTCATGTCTATTAAACTGAAGAGATTACAATTTATAGTAACCAGATGGGAGTCTGTGAGAAATTGGCAGTTGGCAGACATCCCTCATAAATGACCCATAGCACAATGTTGCCAGACAGGTACTCAGAGTTCAGAATTTTGCTCTTCTCTTCCTGAACCTCAGCCTAGTGCAGAAGCACTGATGCATCTTATTGTACATTAGGTGAACCACTAGTGCCTGTGGGCCCATGTGACAGGATATAGTGACAATAAATACCCATAACTGAAAGATATGAAACCCGGCTGGGAGGTTAGCGAGTGGAATCTCACCACACCAATTAGTAATCTTAGGCAGCAAAAAAATAAAAATAAAAATCCCAAACACCGACTGTATTGGGGGTGCCGTAGAACAGCTGGATTTGAGTCCAGTTGCATCTCAGAGGCCAATGAGATTTTCAAGGTATGAGCTTTTGTGAGTCCAAGCTCTGATGAAGGGAGCTTTGACTTTCCAAAGCGCATACCCTGAAAATCTCATTGGTCTCTAAGGTGACACGGGACTCGAAGCTAGCACTCCTGTGAGAGAGTTATGCTATAAATTGAGTGAATCACCAAGGAGAGGGAATTCAGTAAGAAATACCTTTCTCAGGGTGTTCAGGATGTTGTCAGTTGGTCTTTCAGGTTCTGATGGGACATAGCAGTTTGTAGGATATGCTGGTCCCCAAACCATTCAAGGCTTTGTAAACAAAACCAGGCATGCTTCATTCTACTGGGATGTACAGTGATTGGAATCTCTCTCTCCTTGCAGGAGGTGATCGATCTGACTGGAGATGATCTGGTTGGGAAAACAGCTATGTACCATGACGTTGAAGTAATTGATCTGACACAGATTGAAGATACAATGGTCAGCCCTCTTCACAATGGTGGCTATGTTTCTCTGGATCTAATACACTCGACTCCAGCCAGCGTACAGCCTGTGTACTCTCCTAAAATCCTCACCACTCTGGATCCTGAAAGGACTCTTGATATGTCACATGTCCTGTGGGACAGGAAACAACCTTCCCCCAAGGAAGGTGCCATCCAACCAGCCTGCTTCCAAGGCAGCTTTGCCCTTGTCCCTAACTACAGTGGGGACTCTGAAAGCAGTAGCCATACCACTTTCAACAGTGATTTAGGATCCTTGGGGAGCCCACAACTGGACTCAGATGTTTTCTCTCTCTCTCCAGCCAATGACAGCAGTGAACACGAAACATTCCAGGACCCTGTAGAAGATGATCCTAGTAGCTGCCCACCTGAGGGAGATCTTAATCCCCAGCTCTCTCTTCCTGATCAGAGACACTCTCCAAGCTCCCGCTTTTCCCAATGTCCTCGGAATGCCACCACATTACCAACAGGTGACCAGTCTGTGGTAGAGAGAAATAACTCAACATCAGGTGGTGTAAAGCTGGATGCTCAGGAACCAGTTCAGCAGATTGACATCAAAGTCTGGATGAAGACATTGCAGTACTTCCCAGGGGTGCCTGTACATCACCCCTTCCTCCACAACGTAGTATGTGAAAAGGATGCCAGACAGGTAATTGGTGGGAGAGATCATTTTCCCAACCAGAATTTAGATATCAGAGCTTCCAATAAGCAAATGCACATATATCTTAAACTAAATATGTTAGTAGTGTCATGCTATGCAGACTGTGGAGTCCTGGAGGTTGTAGTGTATCAGATGAGCTAGAGGGTGAAGTTCTCCAGCCCCAGATGTCTGGTACAGACATTGGACTGGAATTGTAATGAGGAACATGATATTGTGGTACACTAGAACTATTCTGCCTCCTTGATCACAAAATCTTGGCTGTTAATGTAATGAGAGAGGGGAGGCATGACTACCAATCCCACTTGTCTTGCCTACCCAGGTCCGGATCATGCCATTAAACTGAAGCCTACTGTAGCAGGACTGGGTGTCTCCTGGGTGACCTGTAGTACTGCAGCCTATAGCCAGCTGGGTAAGGGACTAGAGTTCCTTGGTTCCATTTCCCAAACACATGCTCAGCCAGTTGTTTGTTCAGTCCTTCAGACATATAAAACAACAAAGTAGCAGACTACTCTTCCTGCCTCATGGCTCACATGTTCCCCTTGCTACTCCATCCACCATCCTTCCCAGCAAGCCTCTCACCGCCGCAGCCGCCGCCGCTGGGAAGGTAAGCGGCGAGCCGGCAGGGGGGGAGGAGAAAAAGCCGCGAGGGGCGAGCGGCTTGCCGGGGTTGGGGGGGGGAAGGAGAAAAACCCGCAAGGACCGAGCAGCCCACGATGTGCCAAGGAGGAAAGGGCGGGCGGGCGGAGAGCCAGGCTAGCCGGGATGGCTGTTGTGTCCCGCCCCCAGAAGCAGCAGCAGCTCTGAGCGCCTTCCTCCCGGCCTGGCTGCTGCAATTCCTTGCCTTCCCAAGCTGGGGAGGGTGTGACGTGCAGCGGCTCAGCTAGCCAAGGAGGCCGAGGGGCTGCTGCGCGGGCTCCCGGGCAACTGTCTGGCGGCGAGGGGGCGAGGGAGTCGGCGGTGGCGGTTGCGGCCGGTATCTCCATCCATGGCCCTTTGGTCGTTCCTGGTTCTGATGGTGGCGACATATAGTGAGGAGGCGGGAACAACCGAAGAGCAGGCGACCTGGGGCTGGGGCGACAAAAAGTGCCATTATTACGCGGGGGGCGAGGTGTATCCTGGAGAGGCATTGCGGATGCCCGTCACTGACCACTCCCTCCACCTCAGCAAGGCCAAGAGTAGGTGCCCCAAAGGCCCGTCGTCGCGCCGGGAAAGGCAACGGGGGAGGGGGGGACTCGGGGGAGTGCGTGAAGGGGGCGGGGAGGCACCACAGAACCCCGCTTCCCGCAAATAGCCGTGGCCTGAAAGCGAAAAACGGGGGTAACGGGTAGGAAGAAGACTAGAGGCGCCGCCCCACCCCCGCGAGTATCGCGGGTCCACCCCTTGTTAGATCTATCTTTGAAGATGCATGTGGCTCCAAGTGCCATCCATCAAGTGACTCAGGGGGCAGTCACTGGGGAAAAACTTTGTTCACTGGCATACTTGGTAAATGATACCCTGCTGAGTGTTGGTTAATGAAGCATTTATTGTGCCATTCTTTTCTTCCCTTAAACAATATTGAGCAAGGGTATTTTGGGGACCACTGCTCCCATGTGAACCTGCACACGCCTTAAGAGCTTCCATTAAAGTTTTCTCCAAGTATTGTTAGCAGATGGGTAGTTTGACATCCAGAGAGACAACAAGACCCACCACCCTTCATATAAATATCACCCCAAAATCATTTGTACAGGGCATTGCCTGGCCTAGAAAATGGAATCAAAATGGTTGTGAAACACATAAAATGGATACAGCCAAGCAAGTGGCTGAGAAACTATTTTGAAAGGTGAAATTATCACAGCAGACCACCTGGCATCCTCCTCCCCACTTCAAAGGGAGATGCATCATCGGGACAGTGGGTTTCCCAAGGAAGCAAAACAGATCTTGACACCTTTCATACAAATGGTAACATCTCATCCTCCACTCAGGGGGTCATCAATAAACATTCACACTTATAGATCACTCATAAAAAGGTTTCCAACATCACATCAAAGGTATCCCCAGAGAAAGCCATTTTTTTCAGTAAAAACCCTTCCAGTTGAATATCTGACTGCTTTATTTAGGTCCTTTCCGCACTGGATCTCATCCCTGGTTTTATCAGAGTTCAACTCGCAACACAATACCTTGCATTTATCCCTGATTACAGCATCCATTTATCCCAGGACAAGTGTGGGGCGAAACCAGGGTGACCCCAGTGTAATGTGGAAACAAAAAATACCCTGAGATAATTACAGGGGAACTCATGTGTAGTGTAGAATGTAAGTTCAGGGGCAGGGTTGAACCAGGATTGAAGGCCTAGTGTGGAAAGGACCTTATAGACAGTTTCTCTGAGGAACAATCCTGGTACATGTAAGTGAAGATTCCCATGTAACTTGCCTCTCAGTAAGCTAATTTCCCCCACTAAATAATAAATAACCAATTGGAGTAACAGTGTCCCCTCTTGAGAAGTAAGATGTCTGGCTCCCAGAAGCCAGACCATTTCTTAGAAGCACCTAAAAATTGGAATGCCTTCCTCAGGCACCCAGTGTGTGTGTGTGGGGGGGGGTCTGAGCCACCAATAAATAATATTTTATATTCTCACTGTTGGCAGCATTTGACAGCTGTTTCATTTAGAGGTATTTCCTTGTTGCTGGCTACTGATTCTGCTTTTATGTGTTTTAATTTTTTTGCACTGTGTGTTGGATTTGCCTGACTTTAGTTGTAAACTATCTTGGAGAGGGGTGAAAATGCTTTACGCATTCTATATTTCTCTGTCATAAGAGCTGCTGACATGCCTGTGATTTTAAATCCTCAGGCTATTTGCAAAGCAGCCCTTGAAGTTACACAGCGGAGTGTGTTTCCGTTAGGTCACTAAAGCTCTTCAAGCAGCGCAGTACCAAAGTTCTTAATGTAATATGTAATTTCGGTGTCTTACTTTGTGCATAGAACAAGCAACAGAAAGCCCGGCCTATACCGTCCCGTAGACTGAGCATGGTATCTAGCACTATTGAGGAGAACTTCTTCCGGGGAACCTTGGATTTCCTTATGGATTATGTATCCACCCAGTACTACCCCCCAAAGACGACCATGCAGGATGTGGTCAGACAGATTTTGCTGAGCTCAGAAGTACAACAAGAGATACAGAGAGATGCCTACATGCTGCTGATGAAAATACAGGCGTATGTATCCCATGTGCTACCCTTATTTTTGTGTGTGTGAGTATTTGTGTATATGCCTGGAAGTTATGGTTGACTTCTGGTGACCCCCTAGTGGGGCTTGGATATTTCAGAGAGGTAGCTTACTATTGCTTGCCTCTGAGTCCTGGCCATGGTATTCCTTGGAGGTGTCCCTTCCAAGTACTTACTTAGTTTCCAAGGTCTGACGAGATCGGACTTGCCTGGACTATCCAGGCCAGGGCCCATTGTATAGGATTCTGCCCCTCAAGCCTGTCCAGGAATGAGAGGGAACCCTATACTTTTTCAATACATTAAACAACAAGCCACAGAGGTAGGCTACCCTCTCTGGTTTCAGAACAATATGCCACCAGAACCTCTACAATAATCCCTCACCAGCCTGAGACTAGAGATTCAAGACTCTCAGTTGGCATTTGGGTTTTACACATTAGCACCTCTATCTAGAGATGCACACTTAATTCTTACAAAGGTAGCTTATATGGTGAGCAGAAGGCACAGGAGTTTAGCCTTGGAACTCAGTTACACATCAGAGACCATTTAGAAATAATCAGGTCTTTATTCAGTCCAGAGTCTTGCAAATAGACTACAAAAGATTTCAAAACAACAAGCCTAAGGCAGTTTGTCTTAACTACACAGTAAGGTACATAGTTACCATATCAGGAACATCTACAGTCCAGGGTTCCAGGGGATCTTGAAGGGAAAGCCCATTTTTGCACACCATGTGCTCCAGTTACCAAGTAGGTCTTTGTTCTCCCAGAGACCACATGTCCAGGTGCAATAAAACAACAAGCAGGGAGCAGAGAGCTCACGAACAGGAACAAGAACACAAGAGCAGCAGAGAGAACAGAGCTCTCTCCCATTGGGAATGACCAGTTATAGGCCAATTCCAGTCACAAATTAGCTCTGGCCAGGAGCCAACTGCGAGTGGACATAGGTGTGTCCAATTATTAGTTGTCATGGGTGCAAGTGGGGATAGGCTGGGAGTTTGGGAACTCCCTCTGCAGTCAGGTGACCCAACTTCCAGCCTTCCCCATCGGCTACGTGACTTCTGGCATGTGAGGCCTAGCTTCCAGCATGGAAGTGTGAAGAATGTGGGTTTATGGCATGGCAATTGAGGCCATGGGCCCACCATTTGGCTTGTAACAGGAAATAAGGCACAGCCTGTTACCAAAAGACAGAACAGGAGAATGCAGGAGACATTTAGAAATCAATATTTCTATACACCCATGTGCTACCCTGATGTTTGGTGCTGTCTTGCCGGGGACCACTGGTCCTCACTGTTGAAAGAGAACTCTTTCAGATTTGTAATGTAATCAAATTTGGTTGTATCTAATAAGAGCTTTTACAGACAGTCTCTGAATATGTGCTCGAACCGCATTTTATGCTGATTCACTGCTTGGAGAGGTACTGTGATTCAGTGGTAGAACATATACTTTGAATGCAGAAGGACCCTGTATTTGGCATCTCCACTTAAAGGAACTTGAGTAACCGATGATAGGAATTGCCTTCTCTGCTTGAGATCTTGGAGAGCTACTGCCAGTCAGAGCTAGATGCAAGCTTCAGATGTTCCACAAGTGTCTGTGATACACACCCCTTTAAGACTCTCTACTCAAACCAGGAACAAGAGGCTTGGAGGGAGTACACTATGAGCAAAAACCTTCCTCCCTCACAGAGTTCCACCAACTCCAGAGCAGGAGTTTCCTGTAATATACTTTGAGACCCTGTCTATACCAGTACAGTGAGCTCTTGTTCAGGATCCAGGGTACACACCAAATAACCACTGTCTTCTTAAAACAGAAGAAAACTTATTAAAAGAAAAGAAGCAGTAAGAATGCAAGTATCAGTACAGGTTCAAGTTTCCAAGGCCTGCAGAAAATAAAAACATAAGTAGCCTAAACTATATTATCCCATCTTACAGGCATAAAAATAAATCTCAGAAAGTCAAGATCAATGGAACCTTCTGTATAGAAATATTGATTTCTAACCGTCTCCTGCCTTCTCCTGTGATAACATTCTGTGTCTCTGTTTCCTGTTGCAGGCCAAATGGTCCAGGGCAGACCACATGGCCTGAACTACCTAAATAGCCATGCCATATAACCACACATTCTTTATCACCTCTAAGTGGAAGAGCCAGACCTGATGGCTCCTGGCTCTGGTGCTCATGGAGCATGTCACGTACACCATGGAGAAGCTGGAAGCTGGGTCACCTGACTGCAGGAGGGGCTTCAAACTTCTAGCCTATCCCCACACACAGCTATGACAACAAACAATTGGGCACACCCATGCCCACTCGCAATTGGCTGATGGCCACAGCTAACTTGTGACTGGAATTGGGCTATAATTGATCGATCCCTATGGGAGTGAGCTATCTCTTAGCTCTCTCCCTTCCTCCTCTTGTCAGAGTCTGTTTTATGACACCTGAAATGCTGCCTCTTGAGATACAAAGACCTGCTTTGTGACTTGGAGCACATGGCTTGCACGAGATGGGATTCTACCTGGAGTATCACCATGGACAATCTTGAACTCTTGGATGCTATCCTGACCTTGGTAACTATGGCCCCAGTCACACGGAGCATTAGCCACACTACAGAGATGGAAGATAGGCGGATTTTCCAGGCGCGATCACACCGCCACATCTGGGAAGCGTAGAGCTCCCGTGGCGAACCCGAGGCTTCCCGCCGAAGATGCAAGGTAAAAAACTAGTACCTCGGAGGTACTAGTTTTCGGAAACCGCAGGGCAAGGGCGGGCGCCTGATCGTGTTTCCGGTGGAATCCCGTGGCATCTGGCGCCCACCCATGTTCCGTTGCAAAGAAGGGTTTTTTTAAAAGTTTCCACAGGATGTGCACAAGCACCCAACGGCGTAAGCGCATACTTGGTTTTTTTTAAAAAAAACAACCCCGTTTGCCACGGCAGCGCCGCTTCTTTGCCGCGCCGTCTGATCGGCACCTCCCCGGGCTCCCCCCCCAACCACCGGACGTCAGCAGGACGTGTGAACCTGCAACCGCGCGGTAGTTCGCTCTGGGGCGAACAGCCACGCCTCCCCTCCCCCGCGATATCCGGCCCGTGTGACCGGGGCCTATGTATCTTTAATGTTTAGCTAAGGCAAACAGCCCTAGCCTTTGCTATTTTTGTTATCTCTGGTAGTCTATGCTAAGCTCTGTACTGAATAAAGATCCTCCTTATTGCTAAATTGGTTTTGATGTTGTAACTTGACTTCCAAGTCTAAGTCCTGGGCCCAAACGCTCACCATATACGCTACCATTGGAGAGTAAAGCATGCATCTCTGAGCTAGAGTTGCTATTGTGTTAAATCCCAGATGCTAACTAAGGTTTGGAATCTCTCCCTTAGGAAAGGCAGGGACTAGTGAAAAGAGGTTCTGGTGGCAAATTGTTCTGAAAACCGGAGAGGGTATAGCCTACCTTGTGGTTTGTTGTTTAATGTATTGAAAAGTACAGGATTCCCTCCCATCCCTGGACTGGCCTGAGGGGGCTAATCCTGTACACCTTCTTCATCCATTCAGGTAAAGTTGATAGAAAACTGGAACAAACAGCCTGCAAACAAGTATACTTTTGCAGAGCAAGAAGCACAGAGTGATGCCCTTCCTTCACAACAAGCGTGTTTCTCTAACCTGGCCTTCTCAAGACTATTATACAGTTACCTTGAGATGAACAAAGATGATGACTTCATGATCTTCACCTGGCCACTCAACAAGGTTCACTCAACACAAAATAAGTCCCTTCTGCAAAATGCTTTCCCCACCTCCTTTCTCTCACACACAAGGTCAACCGAAGCACCTGGATGGCACATTCTTTACTTAAACATCTTCAGAATACTGTTAACCCTTGAAACAGGCTGAGAAACAAATTAAGCCTGAGCTTATAAGTGTCATGTAAAAGCAATGTAGAATATACTGTTTCCGTACATTACAAATACGCAGAAAGTTAATGAAATGAGAAGGCATTGCTGTGAAAAAAGGTCTAATCTTGATGGAGGCTGTCACTTAAAAGGGGAAGGAACTAGGGAAATCTCATGGCTTCCCACCTTGTCCTCCCCTGTGCTGAGGGCAGCAGTGCTGCTAAGGGAGATGTGGAGACTCCCTTAGCAGCACTGCTAGCTGCCTCCAGCAGAGAAGATGGGTGGGTGTAGTTAGTTAGTTTTATTATTACGGTCTTAAGACCAACATACAGAGTAAGCATAATATGTGAGGGAGAGAAGAAGAAAACACAGTCATAATATACAAAAATAGAAATCTGAATTTAAGAACTTTTAAAATGCGATTCCCACAATCTAAGAATTAATGCACAAAACTCAGCAACTGAATGTGCAATCTCTACATTCTTATCTGATAGGAGCCAGTGAAGCCTTGCTTCGTTTGTGTTAATGTGCCCAGGTGTCCTATCAACTAAGGGGGTAATAATTTTAAGACGAGCCTCCCTGTAAAATGGACAGCTGAAGAACATATGCTCTACTGATTCAACCTTGCTTAAGGGGCATGGGCATAGCCTTTCAGGTTTTTGTTGTACCTACCTTGAATAACCACAGATGGAAAGGCAGAACATCTAGCTAGGGCAAATGCCCTTTTAGAATTCTTTCCCTCCGCTGAAGTCAAATATATTGCCGGCTCAATGGTGCTTTTGATATTTAACAACACCCTGAGTTTTGAAGCCTTAGAGATGTCAGATTGTCGCTCAATATCCTCAACTCTTTGTTTAATTAGCCCTTTGGCTTGTTCAAATCCATAGGATAAGAGTAGCTGAGGTGAGAAGCCAATTCTGTGAATATGATAGTAAACTGCCTTGATCCAACTGGATTAGAAATCATCCTGGAATATCAGGGGAAGCAAGCCTTGTGGATTGAAATGACCTTTCAGCCACATATAGATGGATAGAATACACGTACCCTAGCTTCAGTTCTAAGATTCCCAGACTCTAGTCATATCCAAGCATTGGATACTTGTGGAACAGCTTGTGGAACTTGTGGAACAGCTCTTAAAAATTTGGACTGAACTCTTTCTTGCGACGTAAAGCATGAGGAAGGCGGTCCTAAGAATGTTCCATAGAGCAGTTGTGCCAATGTTTTGGCCTTATATAATTTTAGGGCTGCTGGAACAAAGTGTCCACCATGAGTTCGAAAAAATTTAAGTATGGCATTTGCAGATCTTTCCCCCAGATCAGCAACGTATTTGCTGTGGTTAACCCTAGAACCGGAGGCCTGTAAAACTACGCCCAGGTATTTAAAACTATCAACTTGTTTTATCTGATGGCCAATTTCTGGGTTTTGATCTACTCCCAAACAGTGTTCCCTCTAAGCAGAGTTAGTGTGAGCTAGCTCACAGTTTTTTAGCTTGCGGCTCACACATTTTTGTTTTAGCTCAGGAAGGATGGCTCCAGAGCAAACCAATTTATTCAGTAGCCAAATCGCTTGCTCACAACTTTAATGCCAGTAGCTCACAATGTGGAATTTTTGCTCACAAGATTCCACAGCTTAGAGGGAACATTGCTCCCAAAGGCTACAATTTTAGTTTTTTGATAGTTAATTGTGAGAAGCTCATCTCCACAAAACATGCTGAACTTCATTAGGGCTCGCCTAAGACTAACTGGGGTTCAAGATAATATCACAGCATCATCGGCATACAGTAAAACAGATATATGCTGGTTAGCAAGTTTAGGAGGATGAAGATCAGAGGTGTTAAGCCAATTTACTATATTATTAATATAAAAAATGAACAAAGCTGGAGCTAATAGACATCCTTGCCTGACACCTCTGAAGGTTCTAATAGGATCAGTAAGATGGCCAAATCTACCGCATCTGACTCTTAGAAAAGTATGATCATGCAGGGCCTGTGATGGGTGCATGTACTTTGGGCATCCACCCTCCCCACCACAGGACCTGCTGAGACCAGGCCAACAGTGCTGCCAAAAACAGCTCCATGCCTCCTTTAGCAGAGCTCCTGACTAGCTGGCTCCTGTGGCAGGGAGGATGGGTGTTTTGTACACCCAGCCCTTCCTGCCTCAAGGCTGCAGTTGCATGGGGCTGCCTGTCAACCCTCAAATGGCAGAGATCTCATGATGTAATCTCATGAGATTTTGTTTGGCATTTATTTGGCTGAAGTTTTTTCAAAAATTAATTAATGTTATTTATTGTCCACTGTTTTCGCTGAGAATCAAAGTGGATTACATAAATCAGTACAATCAATAGGATGAGGAGACATCTAATAATGCAGTCGACTAGGACAGCAGAGATCTGAACCAAGGCAAAAGTCTTCAATGTGATTTGTTTAAGCAATGCAATAAATGGTATTACATAAGAAATATGATGCAGTGAGAACAAGATAAAAAAAATACAGCAACAAAGAATACATAGTAGTGTAGTCCACAGTCCTGTTCCCTTTAATAAAGCATCTTCCTGAAACATTCTGTTATAATGCAGCCTTAGTTTCTTTGTAAAAATGTCCTCCTGAACAGTTGTTTTGCATCGTTTACAGAAAGCCAGATGTTTGGGGGCCTTCCTGACCTCCTGGCAGGCCAGTCCATAGGGTGAAGGGATCACTAAAGAGAACACACATGTATGGGCAGTTATTCCAATTTTGTAGAGTGGCACCTGTTCAGATGCGTACTACCCAAGTAGCCCCATGTTGTGAATTTAAAAAAAAAAATCTACACAGTGGGTCCATGTTGGTAATAAGATACATGCTGCTTTCTGTATTTTTACTAAATCAAATAACCTGGATGCTAATTATCACCACTGTTCACAAGCTAGCTGAGAAATCAGTAAATCACACACTGACTATGACTCATGCTTTAAAACAAGAACTTGGAAGGAAAAGGTAAAATAGACCTCATTTTAAATTTCAGACTTCACCCAGCAAAAGCTGATACAGTGGTATGGGACTGGAACCTGCTACACGAGGTCATGACAGAGCAGGTACGTTGACTATACCCCATTGAGTGGGAAGCATGATTGTAACTGCTGTAATTCTGTCAGTCTTTGCTTTGTAAGGGGTTCCCATGCCAGCCTCTTTCTTAACAAGCTGGTTTGAGCCAAGGCAATCTAGCAGAGACTAATTTGCATTTATTTCAGCAGACAGAGAAGGAATGCTACTTAACAAGGCTTCCTGGTTCCTGCCAACTAATCAGGGCCTGCCTGTTCAATGACATTTTGTGCTTTTTAGGACAACAAAGCCATTCTGAATAGTCCAGTGAAGGGCCAAAATGAAGCTTGCCAAGAGCATGTGTGTTTTTCCCCCTTAATGTGCATTAAATCCTCAGTGCTTGGAGATTAAGGCTGCAGACATGATCCACAAAGCTGTTCTGCTTCTTATGCACAGGCAGCAAGCCTTAGCAATCCAGGGGGTACACGGAAGCTGATTATTGTGCATGGGCTACTGCTGTACCCTCTTGTTACAAAATGAGACCATTTTCTGTTTTTTTATGGACAGGGCAAGGCTCATTAATGCCAGTGAACTGGATTCTATTAAACTTTTCCACTAACATGGCTTCTTTCCTCTGGCATGAGAAGCTGTTCTGCCACCATAAAAGTCCTCCCACCAGAGGCAGGCACAGCCATTAACAGAAGCATTCTGTAAGATCCAGTCCACCATTTTTATCCCAAACTTGATAGAACAGTCTGATCTGGTCTGTATTCGAGAGAGGCAGTGCCATTTTAGCTTTTCTACAATGAAAGCTGGATATGTTACACAATTTCATACAACTGCAGAATTCAGCACACTGAAAATCGCAAGTTTCTTTTAAAATTTTCTTGTTTCTGTGCTGATGAAAATGATTAGAAATGCATGGGGTATAACTGGGGAAGTTTTGAAAGCCAGAGGTAGGTTGACTAGGATTCTCAGAGTATGGAGATTTAGTGCCCTGCCTCGTTGCTCTTGTAGGCTATAATGGCAGAGGGGGAATTGCAAAATAAGGAAACCTATGACTTGCATACTTTATGTAGATCACAGAATTTGAGTTACCTTGTTACAAAAAGGCATGGGGGGAGGCTTTTTTTAAACACTGAGAGAAAGAATAACGCTAGCTGCAATGCAGAATTGCTGCCTGACCTATTCTGGGCAAATTATTCTCATTCTTAGGATATGGTTTTCTTCTCTTGCTTGTACAACCATCTCCTGCAATTTGCACACTGGCTCGTGCCCATTAACTTCAGCACAGGCACTTCTGTTTGTTGTTCACTGATTCAACCAAGAGGAATCAGGCATGGCCATTCATACCTCATGATGAATTTTTCTGGCTCCCTCAGGAAGAAAAGTTTCCTGGACGATTCCTGTTCTTGAACTACGTGATCCAGACTTTGGAGGATGACTTCCAAACAACAGCCAGACAAGGCATTCTGCACAAATCCATTGCCAAGAAAATGCTTTCCTGTGACCAGTGCTTCAGCAACTTAAAGTAATTAGCACCTAGCCCACAGAGCCTACCTGTGGGTCAGGCAGCCAAAGCCTCAAGAGGTTTAACCTTTCAAGTGCTTTGTCCTATTGTGGTTAATTCCACCCAGGCAGCATTATGAGCCTGATAATCATTGCATACATGTGCTACCATATGAGTTAGTCTAAAGTTAAATACTGTAAAGAATTGCAAAGCATCCCTTGGACAAAGCACCCATGAATTTCTACAGTGGGATGGCTGGATAACTGTGTTCAAGCAAGTCAAGAGATCATAGAAAAGCATCGCTAATACTTATGTTTTTTGTCTTAGGGAACTGATTGACTGGCTAGTAGCTGCAGTCACTGGAACAAGATTTTCCCAGCACAGAGATCTGCAGGAAGCAAGCCCTTTGTCAGAAACATCAGTGGCCAAGAACAGCATTTCTGTACCAGAACTTCATTCAGCCAAAACTGCACAAATAGAAGATCTCTCTCTACACTTTCAGTCTCAGAGGTAAACAAAAGAAGGGTTTGCCTTTTCCTCTTTTTTGAGCATTGTGCTGCAGCTTTTATCTGAAGATGCTAATTTTTAACTGATTGAATCTGCTACTTTGAAGAGGATAGCTAGCTATTGCTTCTTGCCAACTCAGGGTGTCCATGGAAATAGTCTCCCTTTAGCTTGTGTGAACTTGGTTTGGTGCCAGCTGCTTAAGAATGTTATCGGTGAGAGGTACAGGTATATAAGTAATTTTGCATCAATATGGTCAGGGCTCCCAGTAAGTCTTGAAATCTTTATATTGCTTCCAATCAGCACTCTTGATTGCTGCTGAAAGTAACTTCCTTGTGATTTGGGCTCCATGTTCCCCATCCTAACAGCATATCATGGTGTCTGCCAGATCTGCAGACAGGATGCAGATTCAGACATTTTGGAGGCTGTAAGGAGAGACAGCTGCACACAAGTAATTTTGATGGTAGCCACACTGTTGGTCAGTTTGTAAAACAGTAGCCTGTATCCTACTCTTTATTCATTCACAAGTACCAGTCAGCAACAAATTCTGTTTACCCCATCCCTATCATATTTGAGCCAATAAATGTAATGTTCATCATCCTGGCTTCTGTGACACTCCACTTTTGGCTTGTGTGGGCACAAGGCCAACCATGGAAAAGATTCCCAAAGCCTTCTAGCGGACTAGGAACATCCTTCCTCCCTCTGATGCTTTCCAACCAAAATGAACACATGACCAGGAGTAGGAGTACTATTTCCTCAGTTCTCTTTTTGCTGCCACAAAGAGAGGATCTCCATTGCTGTTCTCTGTTTTTTCCTTACCTCATTCTTGAGGCTGAGGAGACTTGCTTCTCTTGAACGTTTTTTGTCATCAATAGTCATTCTAGTGATGAAGCTACATTTAAAGATGGAAAATTTCAGGCTTTTCACTGTCATGACCCCCTGTGAGTCACTACCTTCAGCTGCCACCACTCTGGACTTTGGGTCCCTTGAAAAGGCCCAGAGTACCCTCCCAAGACCATCCAAAATGCCCCTTTTTAAGCCAAGAACATAGGCATGATGACCAGACAGAGAACATAAAACAAAGGGTTTATTAACACAGTAATGGGGCATTGAATAGACAACAAGGTGCTTTAAATATATAACAGTGTTTAAAGGCAAAATAATCAAATCTAACGCGACTACCTATTTCACTATACTGGTTACTATTTCAAGGCCCACGGCCTTTGGGTAGTGAAGGGCGGGGTATAAATCCAATCTCTTCTTCTTATACCAGGCCTCCTGCCGGTACTCACTCTGTCCCAAGTGAGGGATCTTTCTCCTCAGACCAGACTATTTCCCTCAGTTTGTGAGAGGGAAGACCGCAGAAGAGGAAAAGAACACAGTTTTTCAGCCCTCAAAGCTTAAGTCCCAATCCCTCACACAATCTCTGTACACTGATTGGCTACAACCGTTGCTAAGCATTGTGGGGGTTGTAGGCTGTCTGCTCTCAACTCCCACACAGGCCTCTAGGCCTTTCTCCCAGTCTTTGGCTGTGTCAGTTCTAAGGGGTGAAACCTGGAGTTGTTGCCTGATAGAGCTCGGATTCAGAATAGCTTTTTTCTAAGACTTTGGCTGCAGCCTGCCTGCCTGCCTGAAGGAATCCCTTCCACTTCCTGACTGCTCTCGGTTTCAAAGTGAACCCTCGGTTTGTTCTGAGTTGGAAAGCCTGGAGGCGTAGGTTTGTATTGCTTTGGAATTTTACAAGGGCTGTTTTGTACAAGACTTTGGCTGCCTAAATAAAGGCACTCCTCCCTTTCCCAGCTGCCTCAGTTCCCAGGTGAGAAACCTGGAGGTATGATAAGAGCCTCTTTTACAGGCTTAGCTGTGCACATGCCTGACTGAATGAAACATTGTACTTACCTGAAGGTTTCTTCTCTTCAGTGTGGCGAAGGCATCCACACTGGTTAGGCCATGCCTCCTCTCGTTCAAGGCAGGGCTGTGCAAATTTTTGAGCATGCCCAGTAGGACAGAACGTGGGTGTCCCTCCAGACATGAAATAGCCTAGACGGCAACTAACTGCACACCACTCTCATGAGTATTAAACTGGAAAAACCAGCTTCTTTAATGTTAGCAGCAAACACCCAAGTAAAAACTCGATTGTAACATGAAAGACATGTCATAAACAACAAAAGAATTTTCTTTAATGTTACCCCCCAAAAACCACCAGGAAAAAGTTTAGTTGCCAACATGAAAAAACATAACTTTCCCACACAAAAAACAGCGGTGGGCATATTGGATGCCTTCACCCCACTGAAGAGAAGAAACCTTCAGGTAAGTACAATGTTTCGTTCACCTTCAGTGGGGGAAGGCATCCACACTGGTTATGTAGAAAAGATCAGTCAGTTACTCATCCAGTACCCGTTGTAGGACCCTCCTACCAAAGGCTGC
The DNA here is from genome assembly GCF_001447785.1 of Gekko japonicus. Classification (NCBI taxonomy): domain Eukaryota; kingdom Metazoa; phylum Chordata; class Lepidosauria; order Squamata; family Gekkonidae; genus Gekko; species Gekko japonicus. The sequence continues at coordinate 1,014,952 of NW_015165250.1, forward strand.
CTCAATGGAGGACTGCTGATCAATTCTATAATGTCTGACAAAGGTAGGAAAAAGTAGACCAGGTCGCTGCCCGGCATATCTCCTCAATGGGGGCTCTTGTGGAAAAAGCAGTGGACATTGCAGCAGCTCTGGTAGAGTGTGCCGTCACACCTGGTAGTGCCCTGAGTCCCTGCACCTCATAAGCCTCTCTTATGCATCTCTTAACCCAAAAGGTTATCATGGTCTTAGATACCCTTTTTCCCAAGGTCTGATTCCCATAAGACACAAACAGAGCATCAGATATTCTGAAAGTCTCTGTTCTCTGTATGTACCACTGGAGGGCCTTCCTAACATCTAATTTGTGCCATTGTTTCTCCTTAGTATGTACTGGGCATGGACAAAAGGACGGTAATATCAACTCTTGGTTTAAATGGAAAGATGAATTTACCTTTGGCACAAAAGAGGGATCTGTCCTAAGGACCACAGATTTCTCCTGAAAAAAGCACAATTATTTTCTGACTGAAAAGGGGCCCCTAATTCTGAGACACTTCTAGCAGAAGTGATAGCAACTAAGAAAGCTACCTTCCAAGATAGGTGCCTTAGGTCAACAGCAGAAAGTGGTTCAAAGGGGGTTCTAGTCAGTGCTTGTAATACCCTTGACAAACTCCAAACCGGGAATCTGTGCTGAATTGGTGGAGCCAACTGCGTGGTTCCTCTTAAATACCTCTTAATGAGCTTATGTGTTGCCAATCTGCCCATTCCCCTGTTACTGAGGGCCGCAGCTATGGCCTCCACTTGTCTCTTTAATGTGTTGGGTTATAATCCCCTTTTCCAACCCTCATGTAGAAAGGTAATGACATCACCAATATCTGCCTTCATAGGATCCACCCCCTGAACAACCGCTCAACTGTTAAAGGCTGCCCGGGTGTAATTATATATATGTCTTGTGGCTGGACGTTATGCTTGGAACATGATGTCCACAATGTCCTTAGACAGGCCTGATAGTTCTAAGTTCTGCCTTTCAGTCTCCATGGCATCAACTGAAACCATTCTGGATCTGGGTGGAGGATGGATCCATGATGCAGTAAATCCCTCACACTTGTCAATCTCCTGTCAATCTCCACGGATCTTCTACTGACAGTTGAACCAGTTCCGAGAACCACATTCTCCTCGGCCAATATGGAACTATCAGAATCACATCTGCTGCCTCCTCCTCATCTTTCTCAACACCCTGCTGATTATAGGGATTGGAGGGAAAGCGTATAGAAGACCCTTCGGCCATCTTACAGGGAGAGCGTCCAGTTCCTCTGCTTCCCTCTCTGTGAACCTTGAGAAATATCTTGGTACCTTTCGATTCCTTGCAGAAGCGAAAAGGTCCATCTGAGGCATCCCGAAGCGTGCTATCAGTCCCCTGAACACTCGGCTGTTCAGGGCCCATTCTGCTTGATCCACGTCCTCTCGACTCAACCAATCTGCTTGGGTGTTGAATACTCCCTGTATGTGTTGAGCTTGCAGACCCTTCCGATTCCTTTCCGCCCATGCAAGTATTTGCATTGACTCCAAGTATAATAATGTTGCTCTTGTCCCGCCTTGGCGGTTTACGTGAGCTTTTGCCATTATGTTGTCTGTACATACTAGTACAAATTTTCCTCTTATCACGTTCGTGAAGGCCAGAATGTTAGCCAAATTGCCTTAATTTCTTAATTAATATTGGGGAATTATTAAAACTGGAGAATGAATAAAATGATGTGGGGGTAGTGATGAAAACTGGATCTTGTACCCAGATTCCACAATAGAGAGAAGTGCTCCTTCCAAGCTGTTGAGTCTTGTGAGCAAAATTCTACTTTGTGAGCTACTGGCATTAAAGCTGTGAGCAAGTGATTTGGCTACTGCATAAATTAGTTTGCTCTGGAGCCATCCTTCCTGAGCTAAGACAAAAATATGTGAGCCAGAGGCTAAAAAACTGTGAGCTAGCTCACACTAACTCAGCTTAGAGGGAACAATGGAGAGGACCCAAGAATCTTAAGTGGTCCTTCCCCATTGTGGGGTGAAATCTTGCAGCCTCCCTCCTATCATGGAGTCATGCTGCTGGCTTTTTCCCTTGACTGTCATGGTCCTTCTTGGGTCCGGAGAACTGCTTACTCTGAAATCTTGACTGGGAGGAGGAAAAATGGCCTCCTCTATTGTCCCTGTAATCTCTGCCTCTGAATGGCGGCTTGTAAGGGTGAAAGGACTGGAAGGCTCTTGGCCTAAAGTTCTTTTTGGAATCAGCTGATGACGGCATAGCTCGCTTCTTTTCCTTGGTCTCCACTAACACCTTCTCCAAAGGACCTTCACCAAATAGAAGACGTCCCGAAAACTTTTCTGTGGACAGGTTTGTATAGATTTCTACCCCCAAGCCTGTCCAGGAATGAGGGAGAAACCTATACTTTTTCAATAAATTAACAACAACCCAGAGAGGCAGACTACCCTCTCTGGATTTCAGAACAACAGCCACCAGAACCCCTTTTTAACTAGTCCCGGCTTTCCCAAGGGAGGGATTCCAAACCTTTAGGATAGCCTCTGGGACATAACACATTGAACAACTCAATCTAGAGCTGCACAGTTAATCTTACCAAGGTAGCTTGTATGGTGAGCAGAAGGCACAGGAGTTTAGCCTTGGAACCCAGTTACAACATCAACACAGGTTAGAAACAAGGATAATATTTTATTCAGTCAGAGCTTAGCAATTAGACTAATAAGGATTTCAAAATAACAAAGACTAGGGCAGTTTTTGCCTTCACTAAACATAATGCTGCATATTTACCAAGTCAGGAACAATTATCAGTCCAGAATAGTCCATTGTGATAATCCAGTAGCCCCAAGGGATTTGGAGCAAGAAGTCCATCTTTGCAAGCATGTGCTCAGCTCACAAAGCAATCCTTTGTCTCTCCCAGAGACAGAATGGCAGGACAACATTCAGGTT
>NW_015165250.1:1018079-1038051 GCF_001447785.1 Gekko japonicus
CAGGAAATACAACACAGCAGGGTATCAGCAAGACATTCCAGGGGAAGGCAGGGGCATTTAGAAATCAATATTTCTATACAAAGTTTGATTTTGAAAGTGAGTCTACATTCCACTGCTTGAGCCATAGATTCCTTTTCACCACCACGTTAGCTGCCTGAGATCTAGCAGAATATTGTAAGCTATCCTGAGAGGCATCTGCTGCAAACTGGGCTGCATGCTTTATTTTGAGCAGGGATCTCTTTAGGGTGAGTGGATCTGGTTCAGGATCCTGAAGCAGATTGTCAGACCAAATCACTATGGCACGTGTGAAATTTGAGAGAACTGCAGATGCTCTGACGGACAAGGATGCTGCTTCATGTGCTCTCTTTAGCACTGTCTCATTTTTCCTATTAACCGCATCTGTTAGTACATTGTCCCCATCTTTTGATAGGACCGCTCCTGAGTGTAGTGCCACAACCAGAGCATCCACTAAAGGTGCCTTCAAGTCCTCCATTATCTTATCCAGAAGGACATAAAAACCTTTTGGCTATGGTTTGTAAGGTTGAACCACCCCCAGGCACAGCCCACTCCGACCTGATAACCTCAAAATTTTCAGGAAAAGGACATTTGTTTATTTGGCTTCTTGAAGCCTCTGGTATCCAGGTCAGGAGTGGTCTTGGAGGTCTTTTGTACCTCTGTCTCTATGTTGTAATTAAGAGTTGAGGCCATCTTCTTAAGAAGTCTCTGAAAGGACTCTGGCTGGAAAAGTCTGGTAGAGCTTTCTTTTGTGTCAGATTCCTCCCCAGATCATTCACCTTCCTCTCTGTCTGAGCCAGTGATTGTCACATAACTGAGGGATGGGGGCCCTTCTCCCTCTGAATCATGTCTCCTAGTCAGCCTCCTTGCTTTCTAGCTGTTGTCTCTTAGGGGGAGGTGAAGACTGAGACCCATCATTATCTGGTTTCTTTTTACCAAAGGACCTCTTTTTTCCCCCCAACTGACCCCTCTGCTGCACTTCTGACTCTGGAGGTATAGCCTGTGGGAACCAGGCTGCCCTCCATGTATTCCAGTCTGAAGGGGACTGACCAAACATAGTGGGGGGGGGAGGCACGGCCCCCATACTTGCACTGGCTGCGTCAGCGGGTCCCGCCATGGTGGAAAAGGCTGGGGTGAAAGGTGCCCCATAATAGGCTGTTCCGCTGAGCCTGGGGTCTTGAACTGGTGGGGAAGGATTAAAGGTGTTTGGTGGGGCCGCAGGAAACTCACCGACAGTTGCTGCCATGGAACCTTCAGCCAAACTCTTAACAGCTTGCCTCTCCTCCCCCTCCCTTTCTGGCTGACTGGAGGCCTCCGGGGCCAACAGGGATGTTGGTGGCACTGATCTGCTTAAGCTTAGGTGATTCCCCGAGGCCTCGGGGGCACCCGCCTGCTCTTCACCTCGTCCTGATGCCGAGACAGCGTCCTGCAGCCCTTTCCCTTTGCCCAAGACCTCGGGTGGGCATGGCTTGCCTTGATGAGGGACACTTTTCTCTGAGGGTCCTGTGACCGGAGCCCTTTTTGAAGACTTCGAGTCCATCTTTAACGTCTCCTTTTTGTAAAATGTATTTATTTACTTTGTAACTGAAGTAGAGAGTGGAGCTAGGCTCTGACGACCCTCCAGGGCTATCAAACTGGAGGGACACCCATGCTCTGTCCTACTGGGCATGCTCAAAAATTTGCATAGCCCTGCCTGGAGCGAGAGGAGGCATGGCCTAACCAGTGTGGATGCCTTCCCCCACTGAAGGAGAAAGAAAGCCTTCTTGGCTGCCTGTGGTTCCAAGGTGGACTCTCTGGGGGCATAGGTTAACACAGCCTTGCAGTTCTCAGTGGCTGTTTGTGAAAGGTGTATTTTTTTAATCAGGTGGGTATTGAGCCTTTTAGTTGGGGTTGTTCAGTTGGGGTTGTTTAGTTGGGGGTTCCGCCCCTGTAGCTTTGGAGTTGCTGAAGTGGGTGGAGTTTCCTGTTCATGTTATTTGTGTTGTGAGACAAACTATTTACCTTAAGACCTGCTGAGCTTCACTTGACCACTCCTAGACATAGGAAAAGGTGTGACTCACTCTATTGAGACTGCCTTGGTTCCAAGGTCAGAATTGATTCTCTGTTGACCTTGGCTCCAAGCCCTCTTGCTAATGCCTAGTTCTAAATGCTGACATAGTGGCACAGCAGCCTCGGTTCCACCACCTTACTGCAGTCTCTCAGTACTGATGCTTAATTCTAAGGGGCTTTCAGCAGAGATAGCTTCAAGCACAGGCAAGGCCTTCTGTTGCTATCTCCATGGGGAACTCAGAACCAGTCAGCAGGTATGTTTTTTGGAGGCAAGCGTGAGCCTCTCCTCTTGGTTGCATGGTGGCCTTTGGGACCCTCAATGATGGTTTGGGGCTCCTTGACTGCTTCTGCTTTTCAATAGCCATGATGAACCTGCATCTCTAAGCCCAGTCCTTTTGTGAGCAATTGTTCCCTGTCTGTTTCATGTATGTTCATACTCCCTTCTTCCCACTAGGGAATGGCACTGACTCTCCCCAGGGTTCTCAGTCTCACTGCTGCTTCTGGGAAAGAGCTCTTATTTCAGCTGGACTGTCTGTGGAGTCACTCCTATGGGACACCATTTGTAGCAAGAGCCAGTGTGGTATCGTGGTTAGAGCATTGGGCTTAGATCTGGGAAACCTTGGTTCAAATGCCATTCTGCCTGAGACAGAGCTAATGTGCATCATTCTGGTGGCCTTAGCACTGCATTTTTCTCATGGCACTTCTTTTGACGCTAAATCTCTAGAAGTTAGTGCCATCTGAGATGCCTCCCCATGCAGATTGCCCTGCAAGCTGCACAAAGTTCATTTATGGTGCGTGCTGTCCGTCCTTTCTTTGGCCACACCAGGCCTGCTTCACTGCTTTCATTATTATGGTGCAGATCCGCTTGTTCTCACTCCTGCTGACAACTCTTCGGTAGTTTTGACCAGCTCCTCTCCTGCATTGCAGCAGTAGTCTCAGATTTTTCTGAGTGGCAAGCACCACTCCTTCAGTACCATATCTTGCTCCTCTAAGTGGAATGAGGACATTGTGGGTTCTAACCTATGCCCCTTCCATTCATAAAGTTTCACAATGTTAGGGTGTCTGATGGCCTAACCAGGATTCCCCACAAGGGACTGTCTCTCAGTACTCATGTCTCACAACGTTAGCCTTACATTGACGCCAAATATCTGTGTACTCCTTACATTCCTTGATGTGAATTTTCTTGGGGTTTTGTGTGCTAGGCCCCTAATACTTTGTATTGGTCTTTCAGGCTCCAAGGATTGTCCGCATCCTCACACAACCCATCCTTGTGAGTTGGTAGAGGCTATCACACTCTGTCTTGAATGCATGACTATTCAATGCCACTTTAAGGTATCACAACTCTTTCCACCAGAGCACTGTTTTTCCTTGCCGCATTCCTGAATGTATTTCAGCTGGGATGCTTGTAGAGAGATCCCTGCTCCTTTATAAAGCAGCTTTGGGTGAATGTCCATATGGGATGCTAAACAACTGTTGGGAAGGTGGTCCTCCACGGTCTCTTCCTTTGAGAGCTTTACACCCACTTCCTTCACTCAGTGAACCTGTTCATCTCCCAATGTGGGACTGTACAGAAACCATGGCAATGAAAACAGGGTTGCACTTACCTGTAACTGCTGTTCATTGAGTGGTCTTTTGTGCAGGCACACATCCACCTGCCCCATTGTGAACTCTCTGGATCCTTAGGCCCCCCTCCTGGTCATGTGTTGGTTTTGGCAGGAAAGCGCCAGAGGGAGGAGGGACACTCCTAGTCTGCTAAAAAAACTTTAGAAATCTTCCCTGTGGTTGGCCTGCACAGAGACTACTAAATGAACAATAGTTACAAGTAAGTGTAATCCTGCTTTTCCAAAACAGCAGCTATGTTCCCTGCTCTGTTGGTATCTCGGTCCATGGCGTGATACACTGCAATGGGATGGCAGTATTACTGTTTCCTGACTCTTCTTCTCTAATTTAGGGAGGTGCCGCTTCTCCAGAGGATGCTTTCTATAGCTGTAGAAGTGGACAAGTCTCCAATCTGCAGTGTCAATAAGATTGCAGAAATGGTATTTCCATCAGTGCTGAATATTCCCGAGCGCTGCCAGAGGTGAGGGATGGATAGTTAAACTCTGAGTTCATACAACCTGGGCATTGTCCTGAGGTGTCAGGCACTTCTGGGGAAAGGGCAAGTATTTGACAAGAACCTATGCCAAACTAATCAATGGGAGGATACATATCTGGGAGACTGCCAAAGTATTTTCCTGATAAACACATGAAACACATAAATTGCACATGTGCACACACACCATTTTATTGGTCCTGTTTCCAGTTCCTTACAACTGAAAAGCAGAGGTGGGATTGCTCTATGGCAAGTTCTGGAACTCTCCAGGGTCTCTAGGTTCACAGTTATTTCCGTTTACAAGGGCATCATGGCAAAGGAATTCTCAGATCTCTGTTGGTGTCATATATATTCACAGAGGTTGCAGAGTTCTCATAGAAATTATGCATAGTTTGTATCATCAGGGGTAGTAAGCTTCTGGCTCTTTATTTAAAACCAGTAGGAGGGGGAGGACATACTGACAACATAGTCATGTAACATAGAAGGAAGTTGCTGAACTTGTCATTTTTATAATGCAAACGCCTAGAATTGCATTCTACTAGCTCCTCTCCCTAAAAACCTCCACACCTGCATATAGAAGGGCTCCACAAGATTTACTTCCATCCATTTAGCTAGTCTCATATTAATCTATTTGTGCTTCATCTCGTGGCTGTAAAGCAGGAGCTGTTTTCTCAAGTGAAATGAAGTAGATAAGCTTCAGTCACAAACTTTCCTGACCTTGAGCAAACATTACTATTTACATGAAGTAAACATCTGCAGCAGAAGTGCCATGCCTTGATGACTGGGGGAGGCTGAAATGCATTCAAAAGGCTTTCAAGCATCTCTCTGCAGTAATGGAAACATCTGTTCTATGGCCTGAGTTCATGGGGGCAGTTTATCATGCCACTGTTTCTCCTTTCTTCCAGGGAAGCTTTCCTAAGCAGTATGGAATGCCATCTTCTGCGCTGTAAAGTGTTGGAGCTCATTTTTCACCACAGCTGTAACAAACCTAGCTGTAACAAACCTATCAATCTGCCCTTGTCTATGGAAAAAATCTTGTATTTTCTGACACACCTTTCTGTGCCGATAAAATACCAGGTACTTCACTATATCCTTTCTTCTTCTCATTTTGAAAACATCTAGCTCTCCACATGCTTTATTTGTTAATCATTAGTGATTTGCTTTTAAATCGTTAAAGGACATGGCTCTGCCTATAAAATTGAAAACTGTGGTCCGAATAGGGTGCAGGATCAGTCTAACATAAAATAGTTTTTCTGTTCACAGGACAATGAAGTAATATGGAAAAGATGGGATGAGATGCTTCACCTGCTGAATTTACTGGTGCTGAGTTATCACAGAATAGTCCTAGGTAAGCAACATTGCATCTGCATCAATATCAAATAATTCCTTTCTATTTGGGATCCATCAAAGAATTGCCATGTTATTTAATGTCAGCTCAACAAATGCTTTTCGGTTATACCACTTCCCATACCCAGATTCTAAAATGGACCCTCACCACCCCCAATTCCCAACAGTGGCATTATGAGAGGGAAGAGACTGCAAGGGAAGGGGTAATGTATAGAAAATCTGCATTCTCAAGTGCCTTCTGCTAATGCTTTGTTGCCTTTAACCCTATGATTCTAAGTAGATAGACAAAAGGTCACAACATCAGACCAAGAATAGTTAGTAGACTTCACCAGGAAGTATTATCACTTTAAAAAACATGCAAAACTGGAGTGTGCCTCCGAATCCTTTATGCTATCACAGATGTTTCTAAAGTGTATTCTTTTCAAAGGACAATAGCACAGGCTTGCCCAAGAGAGGCAAGGGACACACTATTTCTGATCCAGTCATCTTCCATGTATGCATGCATTCTAGCACCTTCTATGTCAGCAGGAAGGAGGTAGCTGTTTTCTGTCCCTTGTTGGGTGGGCTCACTGAAATAAAGAGAGCGTCCATTTTATGAATTGATCCTCTGCACCTTTGGGCAGATCCTTTGGGCTCTGTGAAGATCGAGCATGTGCCACTCCTTTTCTTTGGGAGGGGGGTGGTTTGGGGTAGAACAAAGGAAATTATTTATTTATTTATTTCACTTTTACCCCGCCCTCCCCCTAGGCAGGCTCAGGGCGGCTTCCAAAAACTGACAAGCAGTATACATTCATAATAGATTATAAAACATCAATTAAAACACAGCAATCAATATAAAACATTCATTAAAACATTTCCTGGGAGTGGTAGAAGGAATTAGCCTTTGGACTGAATGCTGGATTTGTTCTTAGCATCACTTGTCCTTGTGAAAAACACACAGACCTTTCCTGGTAGATAGAGTTCGTGATTCCAAGACCCTTCTGGCCAAAGTCACAGCTGTCAAAAACAGGACCATCATTTTCAACCATTTTAGTGGAGCTTCTCTCAGAAGTTCAAATGGAAGTTGAGTGGGCACCCAAAGAACTAGGTATAGTTGCCAAGAAGGGAATTTATGGACAACTGGAAGGTTTGACATGGCTACTCCTTTGAGATATCTGACTATGTAAGGATACTGAGCATCCATCTATCAACCGCTGGGACCACTGAAGTCAGGGCTGCCACTTGTCTCCATAGCATATTTTGGTCAACAATATTTTGCAGGATTTCCAGGACTTGGTGTAACATAGGGATGGATAGATCTAGGTGCTCCCATTTGTACCACTTCACATACACCTTCCATGAAGAGTTATGATGCAGAAACTCTTCTAGAGACTAGTATGTTGCATGTGATCTTTGTAGAATAGGCTAGTCTTAAGAGTCTTTCCCTTTCAATTTTCATGCAGTCCGGTGCAACCATGCTGGGTATGGGTGTCACAGTGGTCCGTGTTGAAGCATGTCCAGACTGACTGGAAATCTGCCAAGGATCTTCTATTAATAACTAAACACTGAAAACCTGCATCTCCGTGATCAGTTGGGGGCTATGCAGATCAGGGTTGCTTTTTCTTGTCTCAGTTTCTTCAGGGTCTTTGGTATTAGCGGAATAGGTGGAAAGGCATAAAGAAGGCCTAGGGGGACATTAGAGCCTCTATTTGCTCTTTTCCTGCCATCTGGAACCCGAAAAAGAGGCTAGGCACATGGTGATTGAGGTCTGAGGCAAAGAGATCCACCGCCGGGTTTCCAAAGTGTTTCACAATCTGAAGGAAGGTGTCCATCTTGAGCGTCCATTAATTGTTGTCCCAGTGTTGTCTGCTTAGCCAGTCTGCTAGCACATTTTGCTAGCCCTTGATGGGCTCTGCCGATATGGAGATAGATTCAGGTGTGTATTTGTGTTGGTCTGAAGCAGCAGAACAAAGTTTGAGTCCAGTGGTACCTTTAAAACCAACAAGGTGTAAGCTTTTGTTTGCACGTACACTTCTTCAGGTACATTGAAATGGAAATTACCAGTCCATACATGTAGATAAAAGCTGAGCAGCAAATTAGCATATGGCATAATAAAGGTGTTTTAACGAATGCAAGGACCAAACTGGAATAACAAGCATGATTTATATAGTCACCATTTTTTGGTTTAATTCCAGGGGGGGGGGGAAGCATAGTGAGGGAAATAAATACATCATAATCAGAGACCGATGGGCAGATGTACCATTCTTAACTGGAATGCTGAGAATAATTGAGGGTTAAGCATGTTTTTCTTGAATAGGAGCCCCCCTTGACTCATGGCAAATTGCTTTTGAAACAAAAAGGATATTCCAGATCATCTTGTGATATGCTTGGGGAGAAGCTGATAAAAGAAAAAGGAGTACAAAAAACCCCACCAACTACTTTTTTTAGTCTGACAGAATCTTCGGTGTCTGGCTGTCAGTTTGGTTAAAATATCATGCAGGTCCTAGAGACAGGAGTAGCCTTGTGGGGTGTGAGGGGTAGAAAGAGGCCCGGGTGGTTGAATATTGGGGGGGAAACTGGAGGACAATAATACTAGTGATTTATGTCTTTAATTGGTTGTAGTATTGTTTTAAGTGTGTTAATCGTTTTTATTGTAATTTATGCATTGTTTTATGTAAGCCGCCCTGAGCCAGCTTCGGCTGGAAGGGCGGGGTAGAAATCTGATAAAATATTTTTTAAAAAAATTAACTGCTATTATGCTCCGTCCATCTCCTCTGCTTATATGGAGTTGAGGTTCCATTCTGACCAACACATGATCTCTGCCGTCTCTGTGTGCAAGGGCAAAACTTGGATCTGCCCTGCTTGTTTATGTAGGCTTTCGTCAAGATATTGTCTTTTCTTATTGAGACATGATTGTTCCCAATCGTGTCCCAGAATCTGACTCGAGCCAGTCTGATTGCCCTGATCTGAAGAAGGCTGATGTTCATCTCCCTTTCTGTACACTTCCAGGTCCTTGTGCATTATCTTCCCTAACAGGTTGCCCCAACCCACCCAGCTCACACCTGTAAATATCTGGATTATGTTGGGCTTGAAGTATTTCTTGCCCTTGGCCAGACTGGATCACGAGGCCCTGTCAAAGAGGGTAGGCAAGAGCTACAGGAATGTCTGTCTTCTGAAGGATCTGCAGCTGGAAAGTCCTCAGGAACCACTGCAGATGAACTGGGGGACCGAGTCCAGGCAAGCGATCATTAGACCTTGTAGTCTTGCCAGAGTCATTAGTGATGATGAGCTGGAATTTTCTGAGTTGTCTTTTCGTGACTGAGGCTTTCTAGATCTTCTCCTTTGGCAGATACAGCCTGTTTACGGGGAAATCTATTGTGATCCCCATGAGTTCTATCCATTATGATGGAATTAAATTGCTCTTAGCTGAATTGATAAGGAATCCATGGTGGGCTAGGCATTAAGTGGTGGACAGAATGTCTGCATGCACTTGTTTCATGCTCAGAGATCTGATCAGTTTATCCTGATATGAACATGGATTCCCTAATGATGAAGAGCTACCATGGTCACCATCACTTACAAATATAAATACAAATACCTTTATTGGCAGCACATATACTAAAATTGGAACGATACAGAGAAGATTAGCATGGCCCCTGCGCAAGGATGACACACAAATTCGTCACCATCACTTTCTATAACATCCTTGGGGCCATAGCTAGCCCAAAGAGTAGAGCTTTGAACCAGTAGTGTATGTTGTAAGCAAATCTCAGGAGCCTGGGATGGAAACATGGAGGTATGCCTTGGTAAGGTCTGTGGAAGCCATGAAGTCTTGTAGGCGAACTGCTTTCATGACAGATCTAAGTGGCCCTGTCTTGTGAACCACAAGTGTGTTTAAGTACATCTAGAATCACCCTCCAGTCCCCATTTCTCTTAGAAACTGTGAAGAAAATCAAGTAAACCTCTAACAACACTTCACAGTCAGGAACTGGGTTCTGTGGCCTTGATATTTACTAGATGATAAATGGCTTTCATAGTTGGCAGATTTTCTCTCTCTGATTGGATTCTGGAAATGTTTCTCCTGTAGGTAGAAAACATTTGAATTCTATTGTGTATCCCATTTTTATTATCTCCATTACCCATTGGTTTGTGTTGGACTGACTCCAGTGGGGGAGGAAGGGGGCTAATCTTTCACCCACTTGTGGGATCTGACATCAGGCTGTCTTTTGTTGGGGCGTATTCCCTTTATTGGAAATAAAGGGTTAAGGCTGATTGTTTTTGGACTGGAAATATCCTTGTCTGTTTGTTCCAGTTGGGGCATCTTTGGTAGTCCTTTAGGCGTGGCAGAGTATGTTGGCTTCAAAAGGAATGTGAAGGGTTCTGCTGTCTATCAAGTCTCCTATATGCTCTAGGCATGGCCTTCTTATCCTTGGTTTCTACCAAGATGTAGTCCAGGTTGTCTTCAAAGAGTTTTATTTCCCTAAAATGGAAAGAATGCTAATATTAGCTTGGAATGATAATCAGCTTGCCATGCTCTGAGCCATAAATGTCTATGTGCCACAGCACGGGAGGAACATGCAGTGCATCTATTATGACATCAACCAGAAACATGACCACTTTAAAGAGCCCATTGGCATCTTCCCTGGTCTTTTCGTTCTCCTCCAGAATCAGCTGAACTAGTTTCCTACCTCAAATGATGGAAGCCCTTGCAAACAGAAATGATGAGGCTGACACCCAAATTGCAAGGGCTGAAGCCTCATGGGATTTTCTGCGAGTGTAATCTGATTTGCAGTCACATAGGGATCCACCCCCATCTTTAGTAGCCAAGGCCCTTGCGAGGAGAGCTATGACAGGAGCATCTACTTATGGAACCTGTAAGAGAGCTATAACGTTGTTAGGCAAGGAATAAAACATTTTTGTTAAAACTGGGTTCTATATATTAGAAAGAGGGTTTTGCCTATTCCTCTTTCATTTGGTTCTCCAAGAATTGTAGGAATGGTGTTACTTTTTCCACATTAGGTAATGTGGGGGAAAATTCCTCGTTCCCTTTGGGTTTGGCTTTAGGAGTGGTCTCTTCTCCCTTAGTTTCTCAGGGCTGTGAGAGATCTAGTACCATCACAACCCTGGCTAATAGACCCCAATAGTCCTCTCTTGGTTAAAGAGATGTTTGGGTTGCTGTGGGACTATTATTTCCTTCTCAGACATTTCCCCTTCTTCCTTAATGGAAGAACTGTTTGAGACCCCTTAGGAGGGGCTGAGTTACTGTGAGAAGGGTGGGATCTGTGCACCACCTTTTTAAATGTGTGCTTCTCCTTAGTCAGCCAGGGCTGGTGCCCTGCAACCTGCCCCCATCTGAAGAATCCTACCTGCTTCCCCATCTAAACAATCCATGGGAAGTGAGAGGGATGTGATCTAGAGGAGGACCTTGAACGATATCTTTCCCAGCTCCCTCATGGGGCAGGTGCAGCTCTTGCAGGGACCGGACTTCCTTCAACATTGCATGGCGAAGCCAGCTTGCCTACCTTCAGAGGATATCTGGAAATGGGGTTTGGGAAGGGAAAACATCTCTGCCTTGCTCTGTGGTAGTGCTCCATCTCCCTGACTGCTCTGCTGCAGCTATGATCATTGAGCCTGAGCATCTGCCAGTTATTGGCATGGAGGATCTTCCCACCAGAATCAGCTGCTACTGTTGAGGTGTTCTCCAAGGCACAGTCAAATCGTGAGGCATGCTTTTCTTGCTACCTCTGCTCACCTGCTGTTCTGCAGGACTGTGCTTGCTGGATTGTGCCGGGGAGTAGTCTCTTCCTCCTGTTTTTGGGAGGACAAGGAGGTCCCCATTCTCCTTGGAAATGAAGCCATCCAAGATTTTGTTGAAGTTCTCCATTGCCTTAGCCACTCGGCCTTCAGGAGGAGAGGAGTAGGCCGAGAGGAGGAATTGAGATATAGAAGAAATGAGATGAAGTAGGTATAAAATCATAGTATTAGGTACCTTCTGCTGAATTGTAGGGGCCTTGCTGAGCAGCTCCTACCAAAATCCTGCTTTCCCTAAGCAGAAAATGAACCAAAGACAGTAGGTGACCTACTCAGGGAGAATTTTAGTCCTGCCTCCATGATGGACAAATAGGAATCACCCTCCCCCTCAGAAAAAGAAACTTTACACTGATTAGCCAGGACGCTGCCAAAAAGAAGTCTGACAGTTTCAGGTCCTCTAACTTCTACCGGTTCAAGTACATCATTAGTTTGAAGGGTATCATCTGATAAAATGTAGGCCCAAGAAGCCTCTCAACTCACTTGTGTTCAGTTTTCCAAGAGACCTTATCACTAATCTTCTGTAATTTTCCTCCCTTACAGGGCACTCAAGGAGCTCAGTGTGTGAACGGATCAATTTGATTATCAAAGCTGCCAAACCTAAACTACAGTCACATGATTCCATCACCGATGCAGATTTCAGAATAAATAGTTTCCAGAAGCAGCTTTTGCAAACTCTGGGGCAACCACTTCCCTCAGCTATCAAAGAAAAGATTGATCTACTCCGAGTATTGTTTCAGACTACTACAGATATTTACAGAACTTTTGGGCAGTTTGATGGACCTCCTGGGCGTGAAAGTAACTGAGCAAAAGTTCTTCCATTCTAGAGAATCCTTCCTCAATACAAACACAACCTCCTTTTTTATACTCAAGTAATGCTTTGTACTACCAGTCCATGGGAAGTTCAATCAGTTGTACAAGTTTTAGAGTTCTGTCATATGAATTTAACATCATTTTTGTTCCCATTTCAGTTTTGTACAGGGTTTTTTTGTAATAAATTATTTCACTAAGGTGATGAGAGGAGATTTATTAAAGTTACTGAAAATCAAATGTTGCCGGTATGGAAGAGATTGTCACTGCAGCAAATGCTCTAGTACTACTGCAGTAATGATCACAAATCTTGATTCATTACCTATTTTTTATTGTTTTGTAGGAAGTGTTGGGCACAGTGAGACATGAACATAAAACATCACAAAATAAATTAAACAATAACCAAGAAGTGGGATTACTATTTACTGCATGCAAGCAGCAATGGTAATTGCCAACAGGCTAGACAGATCCAGGGGTGCTATCAAGGCACCTTAGAAATCCAGTCAGGGAATAAAAGGAAGCTGGGCGAAATATTATCAAATCACTTAACTACAGTATCACCCACAGTTTGTAGAAGGAATAGTTGGATTCTGATGGGAAACAGATTTCATTTGGGGCATACAAAAATATTAGCCTGGAAGTCTCAGTAAGCATGCTCACAAATAATGAGCTTCTATATGATGGATGTTCTGAGCGTGTCATCTCATTCTGGAAAGCCAACCTGTAGCTCAGAATTTACACAACAATTCATTGCCCCTGAGCGTGGACAGAATACAGCAAGCATTGTACTATTCACTGCTTAGAATATATCCAACAATAGAACTCTGTAAAAATAAGCATTTGCACCCACAGTTATTGGGAATGTGCACTGTGCTGCTGTCTAACAATATCAGCTTCACTGGATTCCAGTATCTGCTAATGCAGCATGAATAAGAATAGCCAGTTTATTTCCCAAGAACGATAATACTAGTTCACATGCTCTTCCCACAAAATGGCATTAGGGGTCCCTGATGTTAACGGTCACAGCAATTATTCTGTTTTTGTTAAGAAAGCAAAGCAATGATTGTACTCCAGAAGAATGGAACCTTGCCCAAAATACACTGGTTATAATATGTCCCAAACACTATTATGCAACTCACACCACAGTCCTAGAAGAGAATTTTATTTTCATGCTGAAACATTCTCTAACAATTAATGCCTTTAGACATGGACTCTTACAAGTGAAGAGACTAATGCCTCCGAGAACAAAACTCTTGACAGATCACTAAATTTCAATTAATGCTAGACCTCCCCTAAAGGTTCAAAGTAGAGATATTTAGAGTAGAAAAATTTTATATTGTCCTCCAGTACCCTGGCATGGATAAACAGATGCCTATGCAACAGCCAGACAGAGCACCCTAGGTATTCACGTCAAAAGAGCTCCAGTAGGCTGGCGGTTTCCCTTTATAAAACTTAGGTGTATATAGTAGCATAGAGCTTTATGTCAGAACTCCAGAGGCAGGATAGGTTATTGGTGGTGTTAAATACAATGGTCCTTTGGGAAAAGCAAGTGATTCAGAAAGGTATTAGGTTGCCCACACCTTTGTTTTCATGACCATGTGCAACTCTTGAGCTAGGAAACCGGTGTCAGAAGCTCATTAGAGTGGAATGTAGAAAAACAGCACTGGACCATTTTGTCCATTATTAAATATTTAGAACATTATCTGCCTCCATGTGGAAAGTTGCTAGAACCCAGTAGGAGTAAGCACATTCATGTCTCGTGGTCTGATGTTATGAGAACGTGGGGAACGTCTCTTTTCTTCAATAGTTGGAATGTCCATCTTGGGGGGCCTGAATGTTGCAGAGTCCTCTGCCATCCTGGTGGCTTGAGCACGCATTAACTCCATTGGGGTAGGCTTCTGGGCACCCTTGTAGGCCTGGATGGTAAAGCCCCCTGAGGGAAGAATATACAGGAAAGAGTCAGTACATTACAAGAAAGGTTTAATGTATACGTATACTACTGCCAAAAGCACTAACAAAACTGGCATTTTACAAGTTCTCAACACTAACTGCTCTAGTAGCTGTATCAAATGTGGCAGTTCTACTTGTCAACAAAAGATGTTTCAACAGATTCACATGAGAAAGCTATCAGCAGAGCTACAACCAAAGTACCTCTGTTGCTATGATATCTGCACTTAAATCTACAGTAGTTTTGTGTAATTGTCAGTGGAAGAGACAGCAGAAATGTTTGGGAACCAGCATTAAAGATAGTTAAAAGACTGACTAACATTTGCTATGAACTTCCTAACCAACAAAAAGCAGGTAAAGTATTTTCCTTTATTTCAAATGTGTGGAACAGACACTTCTCATCATGAAATATGATTAGGAGGCAAAACTGAGAAGACAAGTATAGTTAAACCAGACTAAAAAAGTTAACACCAACATTACTATAGAAGCGCTACCAAAGGCAAAGGAGATAGTGTCTATACTTGGCCCAAGTTTCATTTTCTGACAAATTTTTCAGTACCATTCCAGTTCATGCTTGCCATGAACTCTATTTCTCAAAGCTTTTCACAATTTTGTCTTGCCCTATATTTAACTGGAACACTACCTATTTTTAAGTTAATTACAGGTGAATGCCTGAGTCACAACTTAATGCTGGAATTTAACTTTCCTCTTATCTTGAGGCTTTGTGAAAGAGAAGTGCATTGAAGCCATTATCTTCCAGCACTCCTTATACCTGAGTCAGCAGTGGATTTCTGAAGAGCTCGAGGTCCAAAGAGGCTCCATTTTTCAGAGGATGCTTTATCGCTGTCACCACCGCTAGAATCCATGGAGACAAGATCTGGACCAGTGATGGAAGCAGATGTTCCCTGACTAAACCAGGTCCTAAAGTGAAATAATCAATTAAGAATAACTGAAAGACGTTCACAGCAGCAACGGACAACCACAATCATCCAATCTCAATGGAACAACTCTAAGTCTACAGCAGAAGATTAGTCCAAGACAATCATCAGAGCCACTGTACACAAAATCCACTTGCAAAACTGGCACCACTGAAAGCTCAACTTAGGAGAACTGAACAGAATTCTGATTGAAAAAGACATACATAAACGGTTGGGATTTCTAGTCATTTAGAGACAGCCTTTAAGTGGCCTTCTTTTTCCTCCTGAGAAGAGAGGCCTAGCCTGTCAGAAATGTACCTGTATGTGCGCTTGGGAGAGGAATGTGGAGTGCTGCTTGGAGTGGATTGGGCAGAAGAGGCCTGTTTCTCTTCTTTTGCTATTTCTCCACTTTGCATCTTTAGATTCTGTTAGAAAGGGTAAAGACATGCAGTTGGAAGCTTTTTGAAGCTAGTGACCAAACACCCAGCAATCTGAAAGTTGTCTCCTCCTTTCATTAGTTTAGCATAGTAAAAGCATCATGTTAAAAAGCTTGCATGCAAAATTGAAGTTTTGTTTGGTGAAGCCTCAATACCACTTAGCCCTCAACTTCAGACAATTCAATTATCTAACACTATTCCAGCATTATAAATCAGGCAAGTTCCTTTTTGCTTGAAAGAGAGAGTCAGAGACATTCAAAAGATACACCATCATTATAAGGACACTACCCTCTTTCCTCAACTTAACTTTAATCTTGAACTTAAATGTGAGATTCACTGGTCAGGGACAAATCCACTTTCCCCACAGTAGTTAATTCTATGCTCTATCTCAAAAACCTGGGTTTTTGTGCTGTGGAAATAGCTATTTGCATCATGAGCATCATTGCCAATGCTTCACTAGTACTGAATGAAGAATTAAATGCATTGTTATTTATATTAGATTCAAGAGCTAACTGCACAAGCTACTGACATGCATTGATATGTAGTCTTAAATAAGATGAAAGTCTTTAACAGAAAACTCAAACAAATCGCACCACTAGTAACACCCACCAGTAACCATCCCACCCTTAGACATCTGGTTCTGTAACGTAGTAACAGACCACCTCCACTAGAACTAGAGTACAGTGGGACTTAAATGCCTTACATGGAGTGACTCAGCCACCCGATGGTATTTTGTCTCCTCTGCAGTGAGGCCCTTGTGGGGAGTGTAGCCGGCATCTCTCAGCCCTGCCTGCTGCTCAAAGCGCTGAATGCTCTCCTGAGTTTGTTCTAGAATAGACAACATGATACATTCATACAAGCCACAAAACGATGCTGTCTGACAGATTTCTAAGGGACTCTGTCAAACATTCTCTGTAAATTAGAAATAAAGAGAATGGGAATTCTGTAAACCATCTACCATAAATGATAACCAGGGCAATAAAACTTGCTCCAAAACATTCTGGACACTTTCATGAGTCCAGTTTCATTATTGTTAAGTCAGCTTCTCAAATGGTATTTATTT
This sequence comes from Gekko japonicus, assembly GCF_001447785.1. NCBI lineage: Eukaryota > Metazoa > Chordata > Lepidosauria > Squamata > Gekkonidae > Gekko > Gekko japonicus. Next base: position 1,034,544 of record NW_015165250.1, read on the forward strand.
AATAGATGGCAATAGAGAAAAACGACAACTTTAGGAGGAACACCCTCTGAATGCCAGCATGTAAAACTGTCCCATCATCAACTTTACTTATTTAGGTCAGATATAGTGTGCCTCTAACTCCATTCAACAGTAGTAATGCAATTAACCTAAACAGTACACAATCCTACACACTATAAAGCACCCATCTTACTACACTCCTTAAATGAAAAATCCAGATATACAAACTCAGGAAAATGCATATCATCTTTCAGCAATAAAATATTTTTTCATATATCTTAACCTAAAGAAAAAATGTTTCATTGCTTTACAACAAATCATGCCAGCACATTAGCCCCCATAGGGCTGGGGACATGCCACATTATTAAGACTGTTAGTTTGAAATCAGCATGATCTCACAGATTTGTAGAAGAACAAACCTGAACCTGACCTCACTATTGCTGTGTGTGCTAGACTACCAGCTAACCAGGGTCAGCGATGCCCATTCTAGAAACTTCACTGAAAGCTACAAACATTTCATACTAGAGGCTTCCAAAGCAAACTGACTCAGCACAGAGAACAAAAAAGTTAGCTACTGAAACCATTAGACTTGAGTAGTGCAGATTCAAATATACACCATGAGGCTATAGGCCTATGTCCCAGGTACCAGCCTATTAGCAGGAGGAATTAATACAGCTTGAAAAGGTCATGGTTAATTCAGCAGATGGATAAGTATTATTGTTTCCCTATAAAATTTTAACAGCTACCAATACACAAGTTTACTAACAAATGGAACAAGGTGATAACATGTCCCAGAAATACTGTCACTAAAATATAGTTAAGCACTGCAGCACTCAAGAAGTAGTGATTTTCATCCCTTCAAACTGCTAATCCATATTCTAGCATAAATTGCTAGTCAAGACTGAAATCTAAAGACAAGGAACGTTTTTGCTTAGAATTTAAAAGGCTTGCCCTTTATCATTAGAACACCTAGTCACATATGTAGTTCTCTCCCATGCATGCAGCTCCATCATCCAGTCCAGAAAAGACCTACAAAGCCAACCCACATGTCCAGGTTAACTTGCCTACTAGACGAATACAAGAACTCTTACTTGTCATAAGAGAATTCATGATGATGTGGGTGGCCTTGGCCTTCACCACTGGAACCTTGTTCACAGTCTCAGTGGAAGCTGAAGGGGTTATAGTAGATGGATGCATGCTAGTTTCCCCTTCCTCAACCTGTACAGAGGAAGCCAGGTACAATTTGAGGAGAAAGAAAAATTATATCAGGAGCATCCCAAGCTCATTCTGAGCCTTATGGGAATAAACTTGAACTGTACCTGAACAATAACCAAAAGGTATAGAAGAAGACTGAACACAGTGCTTTTAAGAATGGCATTTCTTCACTTTCCCTCCTATGACATCTGTATAGTACTGGTATAGCAACCAGCACATAAACAATCTTAGAAAAAGAGGCTGTCCTCCTAGTTTCCCTGAAAAGCAAATCTACTATAGCCTGTAAAATAGGTGAAAGAGCACTCCTCCACAGGAGATCATATTTCTTCACTGCCCAAAACACAAGACAACTGTGGCTTTCAGACTTCTTCCTAAAGGAACCACAAATCAGAATAAGCACAATTTGAAGCTCCCTCTACAACTTCTATCAAAAATAGCATTTTACAAAAGAGCTTACGTTAAAATTGACCGACTTCCATATCTATCATACATAGTTTTATTCCTTCCTTTTTCCAGTGAGTTCAGGGAAACATATAGAACTTTCCCTTCACATTTTATCATCACTCCATCCTTATGAGGCAAGGAATATGAACTCAGCTATCTGAGACTTTCAGTATTTTCTAGCAAACATTTCATCAACATGTGAAGGTTTTGCATGATCTTCTTCACTGTTATTTAGTAGGGATCATATCAGCTTTCAGATATAGCACTTCTGTTCTTTGCACCATGATACCTCAGCAAATTTTAACGTTTTGGCCAAATGAACTAACATTTAAAAATAAAAGCAAGGTTTCCTCACAGAGAACAGGTGCATCAAAATCCGAGACTTTGATACTCTCCAACATATCTAATTAGAGTGGTCTACTTACACAACTTGTCAGTCCTTCCCCTTTTGGGATAATGCTACCGGAATCTACCTGACATTTTACATCACCTATGCGTTCCCTTCTAAAGACTGCATACCTTGGAAAGCTCTTCATATTTTCGGTCTGGGATGACTGGCTGTTTCCACAGGATACTTGAGCACATGTTTGAAGGAGGAGGGGTCATTGGTGTTGTATCCTCCAGGGCATCATCGTAACTAAATGCCCGACGGTACATTCCAATTGGCTGGGACATCTTTCCTAGAAGCCCTTCAGAGCCATGCTCAATAGCTAAGGACAGAGATGAAAGATTTCACAGAGGCCTACACTTCAGCTCTTCACAAATCAGTACAGATTATATGAACACTTATTTAATGAGATAAACAATATTCTTAGAGAGATTTCAGTACTGGGGCAATTCAGAAATCTCTACCGTAAGATTCTTTCCATGAAATAACTGTTCAAGCAGAGTTATTCTGAAGATCGTTCAGAGCCATCTTTGCAAGGTTTTGACATTTAACATTTTGATGCAAAGGACTCATTCTTAATGAATCAAGAAGAGCAATCAACTCACTAAGAAATCCATCACAATTCAAGGTGGCTACCAGAGCTGGATAGTTCCCAAGCCAAAACTCCTACAAATATTGTACAATACTACTATCTACAACACTACTATCTATCAGAACGGTCCAGAACTGCTCTGACCCCTCATGTCAAATATCTCATGTAGACATCCTAATGGCTTTGCTAGAACTCATATAGGGTATTTGGCATCAGGATGTAACAATCAGATTTCCATTCAAATAAGCAAAAAGATACTAATATCAAGGACACAACATGAAAAAACAAAAACTGGGGGAAATGTTTGATTCTTGAAGTTTAAAATATTTTTGCACCTCTGCTTTAAAACTCTGGTATTTTCCACTTTCCACCAAAATAGACCACTATATTCTCCTCAAAATAGTAACAGCCAACAACCTTTTGTTCTTCATATTTATGACAACCTTTTGTTCTTTTGATATATATACACAACCTCCTGATAAAGAGGTTTTCAACAAAACACTCAATAGCCAGTTAAAGCCAGGAGACAGCTGCATCCAGTCCCACATCAGACTAAAAACTAATGTAATAAATAATTCTATAACTCATGTGGGAAAACTTCCTTCTAGGAACTAAAGTTCAGGAAGGTTTCCTCTCATGAGAATTAGAGATGTGAAGGCCTGGGAAAAAAACGGAAAAATTCGGGGAAAAAACGTTTTTTTTCCGTTTTTTTCTGAAGATTTTTTGTTTTTTTCCGAAAAATTGGAAAAAATGAAAAAAGAAAAGAAAAAAATGATTATGGAACGTTTTATTTTAACATGATGAATAAAATATTTTAAGACAAGGTGTTCAAATATTTTCCAAATCATTTCTAATATAAATATAAATATATA
>NW_015165250.1:1038082-1041249 GCF_001447785.1 Gekko japonicus
TAATAATTGTTTGGATACACTATATTTTTTAAATGCTAGTTGTGATAATTTCATGCCAAGTAAAAATGTCCATAGTCATATTTTATGTTCCTAAAGTAACAGAATGACTTTCAATCTAGAAAAGACAAAAGAAATGCTAATGTAGCATTTTTTTCAATTTTTCCGAAAATATCCGTTTTTTCCCGAAAAAAACCGGAAAAAAACCGGGGTATTTTCCGAGCTTCAAAATTTCCGGAAATTTTACATCTCTAATGAGAATACTCTCATATTTAAGTAAGTTATTCATCATTATTAGTGAACGGCAACAAACCATTAGCATCCCTGATTAAAGATTAAAATAGCAGCTGCTAAGAGAATATGCTAGTTCACTAGCAAAGTCCTATCACAGAAACAAAAATTACTAGCCTCTTTTAAGCAGGTGGTTGAACTCTAGATTATGCTTGCATGCCGCTTGGCACAGCCTACAAATCCCACTGTCAGTCTTGAGAAGTTTTAAATATATAGACCTAATTATACATATTGAATTGCCTTTGTCAAAGAATTCACATTTGCTCAGAGAATTAATTTTACCAGGAACATCTGTTCTTCTTGAAGTCATGACTGGAACTCCACGTCTTTCACTATACGGAAATCCAAAACAGGGATCCTGTTACCTAAAAACAGAGGGTATTTTCATCTGCAAAAATTACACTAGAGAAAAGGATCCTGCCTCTGTACTAAAAAATAAATAGTACCTAAGGCAGTTACAAGCCATGACTTTTAAGAAAGTCATGATAGGCTTCATATTGAAGATTAAAGTCAAATAGCAATTAAAAATCAAGTATGCCCTAGATCATTAAAAATGCATCTGACTAGATGTAATATATTTTATGATTTAAAAAGCTAAAATATCTTACCACAAGATACGATGACAGAGAGAGAGAGATGTCAAAAAAGGACCATTCTGCTTCTGAGGCTGAAACTAGCAAAGCATCTCCACGAACTTCCATGCAGATACAACTGACAAAAATTCAGAAGCAAGAAATTCTTTACTAAATTGAAGGAGCAAGCACTCTACAATTGCAGCACAAGACTATTGTTCATTCATTCAATACTAGTATTTTAAAGGACACTTCAGCTGTTTAAAAGTTTCCTGCAAAGGGGGGGAGATATCCAAGGAGAAAGTAATGTACTACCCAGAAATACTTTTATACGAGGGCTTTATAACATATAAAGTGGTACCAACCAACGATCAGGCTAATTAAACCAAAGAAACTGACATTTGGCTAGACAAATAAATACCCATAAAAACACATGCTCTACATGTTACAGGTTAGTGTATTAGTAATGCAATTATGACAGGGTCACAAAAGTATGACACTGCTTCATGCCCAGATGTAAAGCCAACATCTGAGGAACGAGTAAGGCTGCAAAAATACCTGGATTCACATTCATTCCCCTGAAGTTCTTTAAAACACAATAAAGCATTCAGTAGTAGTGCTTTGCTCTTGAATCAATCACCAAGATATCCCTCCCAAAATGCAGTAATTTTCTCTAAAACCCAAGGCAAATGCTCAGCTTCTCCTGCAAAATGTATTCAACTATGTATCCCACCATACCAGGTAAGGTAGGCACTTCAACCAGATGGGAGAGACCACTAGAAATAAAACCTCATACTACAATTTACTATTTTTCAACCCATCACCCACTGTTACCCAAGGCTAAACAATTTACATATCAATGCTTATTCCTCACAGTTATTAACTCCTCGACTGCAGAAGGAACACATCCAAACAGAAACCACTCTTCACATTAGCATACCATCTACTTTACATTTAACTAAAAAACCTAAACCTAAAAGTAACAAGGACATGGAGGTTCCACAAAATGGCCACTGGCCTCATTCAGATGTTAACAAATCCTCTGGAGCTCAACCACTACTGCTCAGAGATCTGGAAAGCAAGCTATTAAGTCTGTGGCTGTCTCCTTCCCCAATCCCTAAAGGGAGGGATAGAAGGAGGGAGGATGTCAAGATACAGGGGATGCCGCACTCCAAACTCCTCACAGCAACCGCCACCGCGGCAGCAGTAAAGGCCATTTTTGCTTTTATTTAACAGGGGAACTTGGTTGCGGAAACCGAGGTTTACCATTTAAAATCAATATCCATTCCAGCTACCAAGAGGGATGTGGGGAAGGAACAGATAAACGGACAAAACAGAGGCGAATGCAAAGCAACAGGTTCATCGTGGCTAGGGCCGAAGCACAGGGGGCGAAAAAGAGACTTCCGCGCACTAACATCCGCAGCGAGATTCAGATGCGGCGATTACAAAACTTCACCATAAACCGTATCGTCGGTCCAAAGCTCAAACGGCTACATTTCCTCTTTAAACATTAATCCGTTTGTTTGGAACGCTGCTACCCCGCCCTCTCGGGGCTGCTATTTTAAGGACCTCCTATGCAAAGGGGTCTGTGGGGAGGCTTCTTCCATGACGACAGCCATAGAGCCTCCAGCCTGCACTGAATGCGGCCCGGGTCACACACCCCTTCCCAGCCTAGGCACTGCATATACCCTCTCCCCACGCCCACTCCTCCCGCAAGCGGCGCCGGCCGGCGCTTTAAGGCGAACAGCAACCCCGCCCTCTCCGTCCGTCGTAAACAAGGCCTGGTGGCGGCTCCGACTCCGCCGGCTTCTTCCCAAGTACCTTTTCTCGGGCCGCCAGCAGCCCGCGCACTGGGGTCCCCCCAGTACTAACAGGCCCGCTTGGGCCGGGAGTCGAACGAAAGGAGGAGGCGAAGACGCTCTCCCGCAAGCAGACGCGGATCAGCCAGGCTCGAAGGCGCCATGGCGCAGCCCGAGTCGGGAAAAGAAGTGGTCAAATCCCTCAGCGCCGCCACCTCGCCTGATGACGACACTGACGGGAAGGCGCCGGCAGAGGGGGCTGTGGAGGACTCGGGATCTCGCGAGAGGTCCCTGGCGGAATCCGAGGGAGGGAAATGCCTGTGATAGGTTACCTGTCTGCTGCTTCCAGTGACTGGAATAGCGGGTTTAAAGCTTCTCGCGAAATGCAACGAAACGAGGTAGTTCTGCGCTGTAGTTTGTGCCACATTTGTGTAACGGTTACAAATTCCAGTTGGGTAGCCGAGGAAATTCGTTTGCTGAAGCAAAAAGGAAAAGTCTTTGTGGCATC
>NW_015165250.1:1041289-1043164 GCF_001447785.1 Gekko japonicus
AAAAGTAAAAGATCTGTCATTCTCTGGGTTTGGAGTTGGGTCTACGTGGCTAGCTGCAATTTCTGGCAACAAATCGATTCCTCTTTAAGATACCACAAAACTTCTTTTTATTTTTGATCAGACCAGCGTTGCAGTTGAGAAGCGGTTTGAGGGTGAAGTGGTCGGAAATTGCAATCTTGCAAACAAGCATTCTTCTGTGCTCTTATAGAACACAAGAGGGAATCCACCTGGAGATGGCAGGTTTATCACTGTGTTACTGTGCATCTCATACAGCAGGGGATGTATGAGTGTTGTTTGTTTGTTTTTGGCCCCTTGTTTTTGAGTTGGTTGGCTGTTTTAAAATAGAATACACAGAAGTGGTCTGATGAAGATCTACTCCAAACAGAGTTTGGCTGGCAACCCATAGTTGTCACGTGTCTTAACACCCTTTTGATTTTACTTATACTCCTACAATTATACTGTTTATTTTTCTGTGTATTTACACACTTGTTAATAGTATATTGAATATTGTTTACAATGCTTGTCACTTTTTTCCTATTGCAGGTTCAGGTAGTGTTTGTAGTTCACCGATACACTGTTTTTGATCTAACTTTTTGTGTACTTTGTTTCTGTATTCTTTGAGAATGTTCCTGTACCAAATGGGCACTCCTGTCGAACAATTGCCCCTGTATTGCCTCAGATTTCTCCCTCACACTATGAATTTCAGTTCCCCATATGTTAACTGGGTAGCCTTTAGGTAGCATGTCACTTTTCTTATGTGGTAAATAAATTTTATTATAATGCCATTGTCCCATCTTATTTCTGTTGTATCCAGAAATACATTCTGTTGTATCCAGAAATTGTTGACTCCTACCCCAAATAAGGAACTGTGCTTGAGGAGGATGTGTTCTAGGAATTTTCCTTCAGAAATAGGCACCTAAGCACACTTAAAGTTGAAACAGAAGTCGAATTTATTTGAACAAACAGGCAGGAGATGGAAATTATATTTACAAGAGAGTTTTGGTTAGGATTGGTAGAGACACTTTTTAAAATATGTACAAAATTGCTTTTATGCAATACTAGAAATATTCAGAGAGTTATTTTCCCTGGTTTACTTTGGTTTGCTGCTGTTAGAGACATTTCACTGCTTTAACAGGGTTACAGATATTACTAGAGTGCCTATTTTTGAACGTTACTGTATGGTCACATAGACTTGAGATTTTATTATGCTTTAACCCTGTGTCTATAGACCAGGGTTTTTCCTCTCTGTCCCCTCTTCCTCTGGCCAGATTGTTATTCTCTTCTCCTTAAGAGCTTTGGACTTGCTTGAGGGACCTCCGTGCCATTCAAACCTTTTGTCAACTCCCTATCTGCCAAAAGAACAGTCTCTATAAACTGGTTAATAAGCTTCCATACTGAGAGTGACTAATTTTCCACTCAAGTAGTGTTTTCTTTGGTTTTCAAACAAGGGGATTCCTTCCACTCCTTGAATAGGGAACGTTCTGAGGTTTCCATGCCAGAATCACTGTCTCCCCCCAAGGCTGTTATTTCCAGAGGCCACAACACACTCGCTCTGCTACAGACGGGGCTTATGAGACACTTTTCTTCAAAGTCTCACTCCGCGTTTTTTCTGTCAGTTCTGCCTCCTTGCTCCAATTCTTCACTGTTCCACTCCAACTGGCTAACTAACTCCTTCCCACTAAATGTTTTAAACAGCTCAGTGTTCCGTTCCACAATAAGCTGCCTTCACCCAATCAGAATGAGCTCTGTGAGCTGTCAATCGTTTTTCAGCTAGCTCCCCCTTTTTCCAACAGAATTGCCTAAAAGCCTGCAATTCTTTGCTGTTAGGGATCCCAAGTCCCCCCGGAAAACTCTATGGATCTTCTTCGTGGTCTC
>NW_015165251.1:0-35399 GCF_001447785.1 Gekko japonicus
GAACAACGCTGACGGGACATGGCATCCTGACAACGGGATGCGCGCATGCAACGTAGGCACTCGTTTAGCCCCGAGTACTAGCAGGAGTCAGGACACTGTCAAGGTGCGCTAATGACCAACAGCCTGCCAGGCTATTTAGTTATCGCACTCAGGCCAACTAGTGGTGTTAGCGACTAGTCATTTTGGATGAAGCTCTGCACCTCACCACCCGTGTTCCAGTTCCTGCTCCTCGTATTGACTCCTCGGCTCCTGACCTCGGCTCATACAACTCCGCTCCTGACCTGCACCTCAGACTTCTGACTCTCTGGCTTCTGACTTCTTTGGACTCTGTGGAGAACCAATGTTGGTTCTCCACGGTTGGTTCTAACGGTTGGTGATTTGGACTTGGTCTCTTGGTACTACTGCTTGCCCGGTTTTGACCTTGGATTGCTTTTGGACTCTTGTGCTGTTGCCTGGCCTAGTACCGCGTTCATGACACAACATCACCATCCACGTCCCTGGGTTCAGGAGTGGAAGAATTGTCTGTAATGTTGTCATCTGGAACTTTTTGTAAAGGATGAAACAGTTCAATTTCCTGACGTCCATAATGGGACGAAGGCCTCCGTCCCTTTTCGGTACCGTAAAGTAATGAGAATAGAAGCCCGTGAGATGTTGGGCTACTGGCACTGGCTCTATAGCATCTTTGCTGAGAAGGGCTTGAACCTCTTCCAGGACGACTGAAGGTGGTGTGATGACAATGTGAGTAGTTGTAGGGACTTGGGAAAACTCTATAAGGTATACCGATTTGATTATTGAAAGGACCCATCGGTCTGACATGATAAGCGTCCAGGTCGACAGGTAGGGAAACAAGCGAGTAGGGAACGTGAGGGGGAAGCCGGAGTCAAAGACTCTGTTTGGGATTCTTAGGAGCTTTGGGTCTAGATTGGGAGGTAAACGAAAACTTGGGTTTTCCTCCATAAGGACGAGACGAACGACTTGGGGACCTTTGCCATTGTGGCTCAGAAGAAGATTTTGACAAGGGTCTGCGGGACCATTGCTTGGTTCAGGGTTTTCCTTTGTGAAGTTTTGTAGTAGGTGTAACCCCTAGGTTGCGAGACGTCTTGATGCTTTTGTCGAGCTCTTGAAGTACTGCATCCGTAGTGGAACTAAAACGTCTATCACCCTTAAAGGGGAGATCCTCTACAATGGTTTTAGTGTCTGGCTGTAAGGCAGGGGAATGTAGCCATGCATGCTGGCATAAGGCGACTGAGGAAGTGAGAGTCTTTGCTGCTATGTCCAGCGAGTGCTTGGAGACATTAAGTTGATGTTTTGCCAAGAGCATGCCTTCTTTCTGGATATGCCTGGCTCGATGGCTACTATCATCGGGGAGGGTTGTGACAAATTCTGACATTTGTTCCCAAAGGGCATACTGATAGCGTCCCATAAAAGCAGCATAGTTAGAGGATTTAATTCCCATTGTTCCAGCGGTATAGAATTTTCTACTGAAGGAGCCGAGTTTCCTTCCTTCCTTGTCTGAAGGTGTAGAGGGGCTACTCTGGTGGAGGATGTCACCACTAGTGAATTCGGCTTTGGATGGGTGAAGAGGAATTCTGCTCCCAATTCCTGGATCTTGTACATATGATCCAGCCTTTTATTGGAAACCGAGACAGTTGAAGGATGAGCCCAGGGAGCTTTGGCTGTTTGCAAGAGGACCGAAGTCATGGGAAGAGCGAACAAGGTCGAAGTGTCCATCTGGACGATGTCAAAGACTGAGTCCATGACAGTTGGAAGAGGCTGGATGGTGGGCAGAGCTAACTTGTCTGCCATTCATTTAACAAAGTCCGCATAAGACTTGATGTCCTCCAATGGCGAAATTGGGAGGTTGACCTCCACTTGTTGTGGTGGGGATGGCTCTAGCGGTGGGTGTGGACTCTCCTCATCCGATTGAGAGCCGGGGGAACTGGAGTGATCCGAAAGTTCGGAGAATGACGTCTGAAGGATCGGTATCGAGGGTGATAGTTCCAACTGTTCTATAGACTGTTTCGGTGCTGATGACTGGAGGCTGGAACCTTTGGTGATCGGTCTCGACTGTGAAGGTTTAAAGAACTCTGGTGCCGGGGAGGGATCTTGGTACCGAGAAAGTCTGGAAGATGACGATTGGCGATCCCACTCTATGGGAGGGCGCGGGGGAAGCCATGGCATCGATCCTGAAAAAGGATAAGCCCCATACAGATATTGCCACTGGCGCTGATCCCAGGTTGGGGGCTGAAGGGGAGTCGGAGATTGATCCCGATAATCAGGTATGAACGGGGGCGAAGGGACGACAACGTGTGTCCTTCGTTCTCAATGCAGGTTCTTGACATCGGGGAATCGAGGAACCTGGGCCAAAACAGCCCTGGAATGACCCCTGCCCCCTCCTGCTGCCTTTTACTCAGAGAAACCCAGCCAGGAACCCTGTGGTTTCCTAGCAACAGCCACTGAGGGAATCTGTTACTGCTACAGGCTCTTCTTTTATTATTGGGCAGGGGGTTAATCCCCTGAATGTTTTTTTTTTTTAATTTCAGATTTTTCTTCAAACCTTGGGCATTTTCCAGGTTTTTAGAAAGATCTGTATTGCTGTTCACAGCTCTAGTCACTGGATTTAAGTATCCTCAAATTTGGCCAATTTGGCTATTAGAACATAAAATGATAATTTATTTATTTTGAATATTTCTTTGCCATCTCTCCATAGTCCTGATTGCGGTGGCTTACAATTAAAAACAACAGCATTAAAATGTAAGCCATAAGACATACAGGAGCATAAAACATCCATAAAACAGAAGCAGAGCATTAAAAAGTTGATGAGGTAAAACCCCTAATTAAAACCCTGGGGGGAGGGAAGATGTGTTTTAACCTGGTGCCTAAAAGAAAGTAAATAAAGCACCAGGAAGAAGGAGGAGGAGGAGGAGAAGAGTTGGATTTATACCCACCCTTCTCTCAGAGCGGATTACAATCTCCTTCCCTTCCTTTCCCCACAGCAGACACCCTATGAGGTAGGTGAGGCTGAAAGAGCTTGTGACTGAGAAAACTTGTGACTGACCCAAGGTCACCCAGCTGGTTGCATGTGGAAGAGTGGGGAATCAAACCCAGTTCTCTTTATATGGCCTTCCTGAGGTGGTTGTCACCTATCCATCTATTAACCCAAATAATATGCTAAAGAACCGTACAACCAGTGACTGCCAGAAGTGTGATTGAGTTTTAATGTTTATTATTGTTTGAATTCCTAACTTGTTTAATTTTAATTGTATGTATTGTACTGTTTTTATGATGTTACCCGCCCTGAGCCCACTTACGGGATGGGTGGGCTATAAATACAAATAATAAATAGCATAAAAATAAATTCTCCAGATTAGAGTCCACTGTTCTTAACCACTACTCCAAACCGGTGAGCCTCAAGGGGGAGGGCATTCCAGATGTGAGGTGGCACCACAGAAAATACTCTGTCTCAAATCACCTGCCTCACCTCTGAAGGTGGGTCCACTGAGAGCAGTGCTTGTGAGACAGATCTTATCTTCTGTTCTAGACAATATACTTATCATCACAGTAGATTTTATAACACACAGGAAGCTCAGGTAAAGCTGTTTTGCATTAAAACCGGTATAGCAGTGTAGCATATTCATGTTTGCTTGATGAACTTTGTGTTTATATACCTTTTTCTACTGCTATATTTTTCATGCCCTGACCTGGACAGCCCAGGCTAGCCCAATTTTGTTAGAAGTCCAGGGTTGCTACCCAGAGGCAGGCAATGGGAAACCACCTCTGAACGTCTCTTACCTAGAAAACCCTCGCCATAAGCTGGCTGTGACTTGAGGGCAACAATATATGTATTCTTTCCATAAGCAATAACAGATATATAAAATATTATGTTCTCCACTGTTAAGTGCTACTAAACGGTTTCAAGCTAAATGATGTTAGAAATGAACGCCAATATATCACTTTGGAAATGAAATGCAGATTTGAGTGCTCTGTCTGCAGTATCCTTTATTGTATGAAATGGGTTTCCCTCATTCACTCAACAAGCATGTGATGCAACAATTTATATTTGTAAATTGTTGTATGAACACTAAGGCTGCAGAGTTAATTAATATTGACAAGCTATTCAATTGTAATAATATTTCTCAAGAGCTTTAAATTAGTTAAACCAAGGGCTCAAATATTATCTTAGTTTAAATTGTTGAGTACCGAAGACCGAATTTTTACTCTAGTTAAGCATAATCATTTGAATTTTAATGACACAATAATCCAGCCTTTTTCTGACTTCAAAAACCTCTGCTCCATATGTTTATCCAATTCCCTCTTGAAGCCATCCATACTTGTAGCCGCCATCACCTCCTGTGGCAGTGAATTCCATGTGTTAATCACTCTTTGGGTGAAGAAGTACTTCCTTTTATCCATTCTAACCCAACTGCTCAGCAATTTCATTGAGTGCCCACGAGTTCTTGTATTGTGAGAAAGGGAGAAAAGTACTTCTTTCTCTACCTGCTCTTTCCCATGCATAATCTTATAAACCTCACTCATGTCAGCCCTCAGTCGTCATTTCTCCAAGCTAAAGAGCCCCAAATGCTTGAACCTTTCTTTATACGGAAAGTGTTCCAACCCTTTTATCATTCTAGTTGCCCTATTCTGCACTTTTTCCCAATGCTATAATATCCTTTCTGAGATGTGGTGACCAGAATCGCATACACTATTTATTTATTCGATTTATACCCCGCTCTCCCTGCTGAGGCAGACTCAGGGCGGCTTACATAAAATGCATATATAACTACAATTAAAATCCATCATAAAATCCATCCCAAAACCATAAACAAATCAGATATCCTAACGTGCTGGAACAATATTCAGATAAAGTGCGAGAGCAGAGAACTTCAAGATTAGACAATACTCCATAGGTGGCGATGATGATGGTATTCCTGCACTAGCTCTGTTGATCTACCGATATATATGCGGCATGGACAGTCTGAAGATGATGAGGCCAGGGCACAGGGACACTTCTTGGTGTATGATGCGGCATATTTCAAATGAGGTCGCACCAGCAATTTGTACGGGGGCATTATGATACTGGCTTTGTTTTCAATTCCCTTCCTAATAATCCCAGCATAGCGTTGGCGTTTTTTATTGCAGTCGCACACTGTCTCAACGTTTTAAGTGAGTTATCTACTACGACTCCAAGATCTCTCTCTTAGTCAGTCTCTGACAGTTTGGACCCCATCAACATGTATTTATAGTTAGGATTTTGGCCCCAGTGTGCCTGAGAGACACATTTGATTTGAGAGTTTCAGTACCAACCTGAGACGTGGAGAGGGCTGGTTGCTACTATTAAGAAATTAATTAACTGGCTTGCTCCTAGTACAAATACTTGAAATGGAACTGGAAGATAATTTGAAAAAGAAGTTAATCTGCAATAATTTGAAGAAAGTAAAAAAGAATTTAATGCTGCTACTATTTGAAGGAAACAAAAGAAGTATTTTAACTGTATCAAGAGGCTGACACCTTCTAACATAACAGGACTACTCCTGAGGAAGATTGTTGAAATGAGTATAAAACTGGGTGCTCACAGAGGATTTTGGACTTTTTCTTGAATATGTTAGAATTTTCTAAGCTACATTGCATAAGGTTTTATTGATGTTCATAGGAATTATTAAATGTTATTGTCAATTTCATCATAGTGTTTCTTTGTGTTTAAGTGCTGCTTGTTGGCCACTGTGGAAAACAGGATCCCAGCTTAAATAGCCTACAGCTGTTGTTTGCTTATTGTTCTCTTCTAAGTAAAACTGCAAACTTTCTAACAGCACCTTTGATTAAAATTTGGTAGGTCACTGGACCCTGCAACAGTAGAGGAGCGGGAGAGGAGCTTCCGGTACGGCGCAGCGATGGTTGGCTCTCGGGACATGCCCGAACCGCCCGATTCCTTTTTTGCTTTTTTGGAGCCTCCCGGTTTTCGGGGGGCTCCGCTGGACCTCCCATTGAGAGGGCTAGTGGTAGTGGGCTTTGTTTTGGCCCCTCCCGCATATGGCAAATGCGAGGTGTGTGTGTCCATTACTGCCCCGAAGCCGGAGCGAAGAATGGAGTGAACTATGATCTCATGTCTTCACGAAGCCGCGACCATCTGTTTTAACCTGTTTGGACTTAGGATTTATCATGCAGTGGCATAAAGGAGATAATATTTTCAGTAAAAATACCCCAGACTGTCTACACCCAAATTGGAAGGCAAGAGCAGCCAGAAACTGAATGGGAGGAAGATTTGACTATGTGTTTTGTTGGGGCAAAAATCGAATTGCTGACAAGGACTTGTAAGTGTTGGAATGGAATAAGAGATATGTGCAAATGGACATTGAAATAGATATCTTAAGTTGATTAATGAGGAGGCAAGAGAAGGTGCAGTTAAAATAAATGGCATCTCGGGAGGAAAACAAGGAGGAGGAGGAGATTAATGAACACTTGGAAATTGGTGAACTAACTGTAGAGCAATTCCGGAAAATACTTATGGAAGGGATACAAATGGGAATTGCGGAAGCTTTTGGGAGCTTTACAAAAAATAAACAAAGTGTACATTTAACTTTGGAAAATGAGGAAGAGGAAGACTTTTGGCGGAGTAAGCAGGAGATTGTAGAGGACAGGATCCCTGAACAAGAGAATGTGCATTTGGACGTTTCATCCTTGTCTATGATAAATGTGGAAAATTCTTATAAGCGAAAAAAATAAAAAATAAAAAACTCTATTACTCAAAAGTAGGACTGATAAAAAGGGATCCTTTAAAACCCTTCAACAAGCGAACGAAAAATAGAATAAAAAAAGAACAAGAGAACAAGATGTATTGTGTGGAAAATTGTTAGTGGTAATAAGAATGTGAAAACGAGATGGTGGAAATTTAAAGGGAGAAGTATTGAAATGAGAGCATACAAAGATAAGACATCTGGAAATGGTTGTGCAAAAAAAATCATAGACTCCTACAAAAAATTAAAGATATATAAATGGAGATTGTAATGCATTCTTGCTTTCTTTTTATATTTGTATAAAAAAAATTAAAGATATATAAATAGGGACTGTAATGCATTCTTGTTTTCTTTGGGCATTTGTGTAAATGGAAAATGAGAATAAGGAAATAAGACTGTGGTCATATTAGGGTTTCGATAGTGGAAAGAGAAAAATCACAGATTTTTAGGAAAAATTTAAGATATATAAATGGAGTATGAGATGCTTTTCTGTCTTTTTTGGTGCATGTGTTAAGGGATAATGGGATTAATAACTGTCGGTATATTAAGACAACGATAAATGAACTGTTTTTCCTATTTGATTTCTTCTTCGTAAATTTATATGTTATCAATTGATAATTATTTTAAATTCCAAGACATTTGCTTAAAGTATAAGCTTATATTTTATTTTATTTTTTGGGTGGTTCCTTTTTCTTACTTTAATTTCCCCTTCTTAATTATTAATTTGATGGAAATATGATATAAATATATTCTGTAATTTGCTTTAGTTATGTAGAATGTAAAAATTAGGTAAAGTTATATGGTGATTGATGGAATTGGAAGATGTGATTTGTAGAAATATAGATAGGAAATTATGAAATAATTGGTTTATGTAGGTAAAATAGTTGTTGGAAGTAATGAACTGTGGAAAAAACTGTATTTATGGTGAAAACTACTATAAGAGGAGTGATAAGAAGATAGATTGACTTTCTCTATAATAATTAGTAACTTATGGGAAGGTCTCCTTAGTGCAAACTTGTCTGACAGTAATATTCCTATCTGAAATAAATAGAAGTTTAAGATAAAAGGTCAATTTTGAGCCAGTATTTGTAAAAGTAATAGGAACAAGTTGTCTATCAGTCATAGGACCTCCTCTCTTGTCACCTCAATCTGACTCAGGTATTTCAACACCCCTCCCGAAATCAGCGGTTCTGGAGTGGGCAAGCACTTCTCATCTTCCACAGTGAAGACAGAGGAAAAAAATGCATTTAACTTCTCAGCCATTTCCCCATCATCCTTCAGTACTCCTTTTACCCCTTGGTCATCCAAGGGCCCCACTGCCTCCCTGGCTGGTTTCCTGCTTCTAATGTATTTGAAGAAAGTTTTATTGTTGGTCTTTACATTTTTTGCTATATGCTCCTCATATTCCCTTTTTGCATGCCTGACCACAGACTTGCATTTTATTTGCCATAGCCTGTGTTCTGTTTTATCAGCCTCACTGTGACTAGCTTTCCACCGCTTAAAGGAATCCTTTTTACCTTTTACAGCTTCCATTACTTTGTTTGTTAACCATGTAGGCTTTTTCTTATACCTGTTTGTGCCTTTCCTAACCTGCGGAATATATTTTATTTGAGCTTCTAGAATTGTAGTTTTAAACAGTTTCCAAGCTTCCCCAATGGTTTTGACCCTTTCTACTTTTCCCTTCAGTTTCCTCCCCACATGTCCCCTCATATCAGAAAAATTACCCCTTTTAAAGTTAAAAGTGGTTGTGTGAGTCTTTTTGGCCAATTCCCTATTTGTACAAATGTTGAACTCAACAACATTATGATCACTGTTCCCAAGCGGTGCAATCACTTTTACATCTCTCACCAGGTCTTGAGTGTTACTTAGGACCAAATCAAGGATCGCCTCTCCCCTGGTAGGTTCCATGACCATCTGCTCCATAGCACAGTCATTTAGAGTGTCTAGAAACTCAATCTCTTTCTCTCGACTAGAACACATATTGACCCAATCAATGTGTGGGTAGTTAAAATCACCTATTACGACACAGTGTTTTTGTCTAGCTGCTATCTTTAATTCATTCATCATTTTATAATCCTCCTCTATCTTTTGATCCGGTGGGCGATAACAAACTCCCAGTGTTAAGTTTCCTTTTGGCCCCCCTATTTCAACCCACAGAACTTCAAGAAGCGAATCCAATTCTCTTAGCCTCTCGATCTTTCTGGACTTTATACCCTCTCTGACATACAGAGCCACCCCACCTCCAACCCTTCCCCCCCTATCCTTCCGATATAATATATAACCGGGAATCACCGTATCCCACTGATTTTCCTCATCCCACCAAGTTTCTGAAATACCCACAATGTCTATTTTTCCCTCTGACACCAAGCACTCCAACTCCCCGATTTTACCTCGGACACTTCGAGCATTTGTATAGAAACAGCTGTAATTTCCCATACTGGTTAAGCCTGCCACCTTCCTCTTGCAATCTCGAGACCTTGTCAGGCAGTCCATGTCACTAGCCATGGTCTCAGTGGACAATTTCAATCCACCTCCCTGTAGAAAAGCAACAGGTACCCCCTCATCTCTCTGAGATGAGCCAACCCGAACCAGAGACTTTTCATCTCCTGTCGGTTTGGCCTGCCTGATCACAGACTTGCATTTTATTTGCCACAGCCTGTGTTCCCTTTTATCAACCTCACTGAGACTAGCTTTCCACCACTTAAAGGAATCCTTCTTACCTTTTACAGCTTCCATTACTTTGTTTGTTAACTATGCAGGCCTTTTCTTATACCTGTTTGTGCCTTTCCTAACCTGCGGAATATATTTTATTTGAGCTTCTAGAATTGTAGTTTTAAACAGTTTCCAAGCTTCCCCAATGGTTTTGACCCTTTCTACTTTTCCCTTCAGTTTCCTCCCCACATGTCCCCTCATATCAGAAAAATTACCCCTTTTAATGGCCACTGTATGACAGATTGTTGGACTGAATGGGCCACTGGCCTGCTCCAACATTGGCTTCTCTTATGTTCTTATGTTCATTAAGAATGGTAGTAAAAACAGGAGGAAGAAAGCCTCTGATCATATGCAGCATCGATGAGGCAAAAATATAGCTTAGGGAAAAATATAGAGTAAGGGAAATCTCAGAAGTTAGAAAGAATGTACAACTAAAAGGCAGATGGAATTCAATGCAAAAGACATGGGGGAAAAGATCCTACATGATGAACCATGACCTATAAATTAGCTCCTACAATAAAGAACTGTATAGATACATAGACTGCTTGATAACATTAGGAGATTTTAAAATGGATTCAAGGATGGAGAGTATCAGTAGTAGCTAGTTAAGGTATGCATACTAATTCTGGCTTTTTTCTTATTATCTTAGCTTCTCATACATTAAAATGAAGACTGTTTCAGGCAACTTAAAGGAATTCATTGCACTTTATAACACAAAAAGAACATCTGACTGGTCTGCTCCATGGTTCCATTTTCACTATATACCTTACTTTCACTTATCTCATGGCACCATTAAAATCCATTTACTCATATGAAAAACAAAAAGACAGATGCTTATCTGTCCAGCCTAGTGCATAGCATTCTGAATTAGAAATGTGATGGGCTGTGTAAACCTATTTTGAACAACAATGTTTCACTGTTTCTTTGTGTTGTTGTAATTAGATAGACAATGGGTTGGATCCTAAGAACTGTGAATGGAAGCTCTGCTTGCAGAACACATCGTTTTGCCCCCCCCCCATCTAGTAGCAGTCTCCTGTGAAGATGTTCCTGAGGGCTGTGGTGCCTCAGAGATAACGTGGAATGCAGTGCGGGGGAGGCACATCTTGAATGGGAAGTCTGTGGAAATAGTGCACCATTCCTTGCATGACAGAAAGTGCCTTCTGCTTGTGCAAGGGCATCTTTAGACCCAGTCAAATAACTAGTAAAATTCTGTGCCAAGTTTACAAGTCACATGATAATCACTGTAAAAACTGTAAGGAAGCCAAGAAGAGAGGAAACCACCTATGGCACAAACCTTGAAAGTATATCCTTAGAGGATGAATGAGCAGGGACGTGGACACTAACTACTTACATATTAAAGAGCCTAAAGAATACTTTCGAATTCTTAGATAAACATATGGGTGATGCTATTCTTGATAGGAGATACCATTGTGCTAGCCCCCTACTAACTCTCACACTGAGGAGTGGTACAAATGACCAGAATGGTTTCACAAGCACTTGGAAAGCAACCATGGTAGTATGGCTGGGTAGCTCAGTGCCCAGTATGTTGGGGGGGGGCTGTGGTTCAGTGGTAGAGAATCTGCTTGGCATGCAGAAGGTTCCAGGTTCAATCCCCAGTATCTCCAGTTAAAAGATCTGGCAGTAGGTGATGTGAAAGACCTCTGCCTGAGCCCCTGCCAGTCTGAGTAGACAATACTGATTTTGATGGACCAAAGGCAGTTTCATGTGTTTAGGATGCGGAATGGTATCCCAATCTGGTCAGATCACAGAAGTAAGCTGAGTCAGTATGTGGATGGGAGATCACCAAGGAAGACTTTGCAGAAGAAGGCAATGGCAAACCACTTTTGCTTAATCACTTGCCTTGAAACCCCTAGGGGTTGCCATAAGTTGGCTGCAACTTGATGGCACAATAGGGTTGCCAAGTCTGGGTTGGAAAATACCTGGAGACTTTGGGGGTGGAGCCAGGAGAGGGCGTGGTTTGGGGAGGGGAGGGGCCTCAGCATGGTACAATGCCATAGAGTCCACCCTTCAAAGCTGCCATTTTCTCCAGGGGAGCTGATCTCTGTTGGCTGGGGATCAGTGGTAAAAGCGGGAGATCCCCAGGCCCCACCTGGAGGCTGGCAACCCTATGGCATAAGTATGTTTTTATATCAAACTGTAATCTTCCCACAAGTTCTTGGAGCATAGGGCTGGTTTTAAAGACCAAAATAATGTTGCTAATTTACACAAATCTCCTCTTTTTCAGATTGCAGGTAGGATTTTGCAAGTGTGAAGGTTACATCAAAAATACATTAACGTAGAGTAAAAATAGCCCAAACCTTTAAAAGGCTCCTGTAATTGTGTTTTCCCCCTTTTGAATGTTTCAGCCTTCAAGAAGGTAGACATTTGTGCCCAAGGCAAATAACTACTCACTGTGAACAAGGAAGCAAAAATCTTTCCACATCAGCAACAGGGTGAGCTTTGTGAAACCTTCAGCATCATATTCTACCACACCACTATGTAAACAGGAAATAAAAAGGTTCAAACTATTTATCATTAAAACTGAAGCACATCAACAGACCAGAATAAGAGCAGAAATCAAGCACTATAATCCATGCTCTCCCATGAATGCACTAGAGAATTATCATACGGCATAATTTAGCCTTTTGCCCATTAGTCTCAACTAGGCACAAATAGTGCCAAACTTTCAGCAACATGGCCAGCCTACAACTGTAATGGCACCTCTTACAAATAGTAAACAGTGTCCCAGCAACCTGAGTGCACAATCTACTCGAATACCCATTATATTCTACTCCAGCAAATACAATTCTGATAACTGCTCACATAGGAGGAGATGGATTATGTTAATTATTTTATCAGTTCTCATGTTCTATCCAAACACAGATCAATACAGTGCTTCTAGTTACTTTATCCCACTTCTCTCTCTCTTCGCCTCTCTCTCTCACACACACATAAACACACACACTGACAGTGGTCAAGAATAATATCTGACCTTTGCAAAAAACAGTATTTGGATCATTAAATAGAGCCATTTTTTAGATCTTAGATAACAACAAGACACTCTATACATAAAGAGATGGAGTGGAATGACTCCCAGTCAAAATGTCTGCAGTAGTCCAAGTTTTGCCATAGGTCTAACAATCATTTACACAATCACAAACTTCACTGTGGGGTCTAGAGGGATATCCCAACCTTAGAGTTTTTGAAACATCAGATGGCTGGATGGACAGACATTTCTGTAGTGAATGCTAGCATGATGCAGTGGGGTCTAGAGGGATATCCCAACCTTAAGAGTTTTTGAAACATTGGATGGCTGGATGGACAGACATTTAGCATGACGTAGTGATTACAATGTTAGACAAAGACTGGGGACGGACTTGTTTCAATTCCCCACTCTGCTATGAAGGGAACTTCATAGGTCTTGAGTCACACATTCTCAGTTTAACCTTCCTCATAGGGTTGCTGGAAGGATAAAATGAAAGGGGGAGCATGATGTAGGTCACCCAGAGCTCCTTGGGGGAAAAGTGAGGTTAAAAATATGATCGATTTCTTCACAAATTCCACTTCACATCTGGAAATATATCTGTACATTTTATTGCCATAACACATCTTGCTTCCAACATGTTACACTTTCCGGCAAATAAAAATACAGTTCTGGCTATCTATGTTAATACATCTTCTCAAGTTAAGACAGTACTGTGTTAATAAGAAAATGAAGAGTTTCTTGCCAGGCAAGCCAGTGTATTTAGTACAAAATCAGCGCATATCAGTAACCAAAACAATGAGTACCTGTTAAATAGATACTTCTGGATGGGGGAAATTTATTCATACACTGACTTTTCTTAACCACTGCTTGCTCACTTTTTAATGTAATTATTTTATAAAGGAATATATTATTTTGGATTACTTTGTGGGAACTAAAGGAACTGAATGAACCTGCCAGAAGTGATGCATAATAAATGTGGTGTACTCCAAGCTGAATTCCAACTAAATTTTCCTGCGGATGCCAACAGCAATACTAGCAAACAGCTTACAAAGAAGGACAAACTTAATTTCCTTCTTGCTGACTAGGGCTGCAATCCTAGGCATAGACATTTACAACAGCCCCACTGAAATCAGCAGGATATATTCTGAGTAAATATAACTTGGTTTATGTTGCAGGATAGCTACCTAGTGAATTTTTATAAATGTTAGTCATACTCCATTAAAAAGTGATGGAAGAAGACTTACGTTCCAAAGTGACTAAGAAATGCTGCAATATACTCTCTTCTTTTATGGTAACCCTGAATAATATACTGCACCTGTTAAAGAAAGAAAAGAAGAAACAAATGAATACATGATGAATAATGAGATGCTTAAAGTTCATTTTTGAATGTGACTTGGAAACCCTGTTCACACTATGGCTGCGGTCACACACCCCAAATAATCTACTTTCAATCTATTTTCAATGCACTTTCTAACTGGATTTTTACTGTGTGAACTGGCAAAATCCAATTCGAAAGTGGATTGAAAGTGGATTATTTAGTGTGTGTGATTGCAGCCTAGATTAACAATACAGGGTTGGATTCCTTCAGTCTGTTCTTATGACGTGTGTCTCTGGTGGAACGACTGGGTATAGTTTCTCTCTCCAATGGCAGAAAAGCCTCCTGCAGCATCAGAAGACCTTCTGTACTAAGGAACTTGTCAACATCAATGGAACAGATTGATAGTATCCAATAAAGTGGTTACGGTGCTCTATCTTAATACTGATTTTCTCTCTTATTCTGGAATATCCTTTTTAGACCCAAATTACCAACTAGAATCTGTAGATTAAACACACACATATACAAGTTGTAGAACATGGGTTACATCCACTGGAGTGTCTCTGCAGATGGAAAGATTTCCATCCATGGAGCACTGACTTTC
Organism: Gekko japonicus; assembly: GCF_001447785.1. Classification (NCBI taxonomy): domain Eukaryota; kingdom Metazoa; phylum Chordata; class Lepidosauria; order Squamata; family Gekkonidae; genus Gekko; species Gekko japonicus. Next base: position 14,349 of record NW_015165251.1, read on the forward strand.
TTGCCCTCTGCTGTAGCTCAAAATGTTTCATGAATGAACCCCAGAAGCAATATTTCAGGGAGATTTGGGGCTACAGCAATAGAAAATAAAGTCATGATCTGCACATGAAAATCCTTCCATCTGTGGAAACACTCTGATGGATCCAAGCCTATATCTGGTATTTGAAGCACAACAAATCCATTTTGTGTATGCTCCATTTCTGCACTAGGGATTCTGCCCCATCTGACTGTTCTCTCATATTTGAAACTTCTTACAACCCTAGCCATAGGTGTGCTTTTATGCTCGCCAAATTGAATGCCCAGCTGACTGCCGAACTGACACTTTGTTAAAATTCTATTTTCAGATCTTTTCTGTGATTGTGTACCTGGTGCATTAGACAGTGCAGATCATCTTCTGCTATTTTGTGATTAATGGACTCTTTGGATTTAGTCCAGATTAGGGGATCTACCTGAACTGAAAATATACCCAGAAAATACCTTACTGGTATTTTCAGGTAAATTTTGGCATCCCAATCTGGGTTTTCTTGGGAAAACTGGGTGGGGGGGATCACAGATAGATTTGGATATTACCGATAGATCCAAAACCAGCAGAAAGGTAGGAACAGATTGCTCCCGCCTCTCAGCTGTTTGTTGGGCTTCTACTGCAGTCCCTTTAAAGTTTAAAGGGACTGCAGAAGCCAGCCAGAGGAGCAGCTGTGCCGGGGGAGCAGACTGTTCCCGCCTGCTCAGCTTGGGGCTGGCTTCTCCTGCAGCCTGGTTTAAACCATGCTCCCAGGAGAAGCCAGTCCAGCCAACATCTGCACCCCATGGAGAACGATCTCCCAGCACGGTTTAAACCAGGCTGCAGGAGAGGCCAAGCCAGCCCCAAGATCGGGCTATCTTTTTAAAATAAAAAATAAAAAACCAACACTGGTATCTTTCTTCTTGAGTCTATTGGACCCTAAAAAAATCAGGATTTCCAAAAATCCTGGATCCAAATACCAGTATTGGGATATTCCGGAAATAGTGGACTTTCTTCTGGGTCCAATAGACCTAAACCAAAAAATACTGGATTTAAAAAAATGCACACCTCTAGTCTAGATATCAGCTCCCTGGTGAGTCCTGTGGCATATCTTTATTGTTAGCAGATCTTGATCCAGAAATAACTCAAAAAAATTGACAATATATTTGACAATAGTGACCTCCTTAAAATGCTGCTAAAATGAATACTATCTTGCTGACTTTTATGAGAAATTGTACAAGTCCACTATTATATCTTATCCTCCAGTATGTTTTAGATCTTTTATGAGATACATGTATTTTATTGATTTGGTACTTTGTCTTCTTGCTTGTTCTGTCATGTTTTATTATGTTGGTTTGTCTGTTTTGCTCTGTTTTGATGTATTGGTTTTACACTCAAGACCTTTGGTCATATGAGCTTAATAATAAAGGGAAAAAAACCAAATTCATGTATTTCTTCACAACAGATTAATATCCATCCAAGTGAATTTGCATAAGAAATCAACACATTTTTGTTATGAAAAACGCAATGATATACCTATTGCACAACACTGAGACATACTATGCCAATCTACGAGTGCTTAGGCTAGACAATGCTAATTACAATGCCAGCACAATGTCTCAAAAGATGACGCTACTGCAGTGTTAAGCTGCTACTGATATTCTGCACCATGTCACTCCTCACAAAATCTCCCATTAATCTAACAGAATAGCAACTTACTTTCTACGCCTCACACTGATTGAAAGAAAATAACTTATTCACATTGTTTGTATTGGCTGTGTTAATGTTGGATTACCTTGGTTGGCAAACAGCTGCACTAAATTACTTGAAATAACCATGATACAATCAGTGCTTAGAGCTATGTTACACCCTCTTGAAATAAAATAATTCTATTTATAAAATTGGACTTATTTCAATTTATGAAGAAATGCTTATTTTGAACGCTTTATGTGGGATCTAAAATATTACTCTGGGAATAGAAAAAGCACAGATGATAAACCATTTTAAGCAAGTTTTTTTTAAATGCAGCTTTGCATATTTGAATATTTTAAAAATGAAAGCAACTTCAACTAGTGAGCCACAACAAAAGAACTTTAAAGATTACTTCCAGTATTATTTTAGAAATAGATTTGAAAGAATATTTTATAAAAGTAATGCATATACTTCTGTGAAACAAAAACAATTTAAATTAGAATAGAGCACAAATTTGGACTATTGAGGGTTTTTAATGCTACAAAGGCTGGAATCTAGAAGGCCATCTTTTCAGCAGCTCCTTCTGGAAACTTCTTCCCTCAACTGCTCCAAAGGTTAAGGGGCCCATCTGAGTGGCATTCCATTATGTAGTATGAACTATCTCCAGAAGGTTAGACTGATAACCCTCCATCTATACATGGGACTTTTGAATTCTGGCCTCAATGCAAATATTCACTTCATAAATGTTATATCTTTATAACACTTCATAAATGTTATATCTTTATGCTCTCTTGTTACAATTCATGAATCATACAGCACTGTAATAATGACAAAAGTCAGATTTTTTTTCCACTAAAGAAAATTATTCACTTGTTTTGGATATGCTTGAATAGAAAAACCCCAGAGAAACACAATTTTTCTTCGTTTCATAGCAGAAAATGTAGAAACTACCATGTAAAACTCTAGATATAGTAGACTGATCTTGTTATACCAAAGGTTATTTTGTGCAGTAGGGGAGGGCCAAGCATCTGCTTGGCATACAAAAGGTCCCATGTTCAGTCCCCAGCATCTCCAGTTAAAAAGGACCAGGCAATATGTGATGTGAAAGAACTCTGCCCAAGACCTTGGAGAGCTGCTGCCAGTCTGAGTAGACAATACTGACCTTGATGGACTGATGGTTGGATTCAGCATAAGGCAGCTTGATGTATTCATGTTCTGGCACTGTCATGTGGTTTGATATTTTATCACCATTGTGTTTTTTTAAACAAGGAGAAAACCCTCCCGATACCAAATTCCAAAAATTGTTGTTAGTATCTTCCATCAGAATAGTTTATCTTGTTTTTCATGTGTTAGTAGCCAGTAGGAAAATAAAGTATTCTGGCTACAATCCAATAATCTACTTTAGGCACGCCCAAGGGTTTGTGTGCATTCAATGGGAATTTTACTGTTTCTGTTTTGAAAAGAAGCCCCCCCCCATATTACAAATTGGTTTTAGCAGTGCAGTCCTAAGCAAACTTACCGCCTCCTAAGCACATTGACTTCAACTGAAGTACAAGGTTGCCAATCTGCTTAGGTTTGCATTGTAAAAAAAAAAAAAAGCATTTTGCCATGCAGTATGGGAAGTGGTTAAGACGCTGAACTGCAGGCTGTGGAAGGTCAGTAGTTCAGCAGTTCAAGACCCGGGTGCCGCAAGACGGGGTGAGCTCCTGTCTCTAGTTCCAGCTCCAGCCAACCTAGCAGTTCGAAAGCAAGAAATTGCAAGTAGATAAATAGGTACCACTTCAGTGGGAAGGTAACAGCGTTCTGTGCGCCTTGGTGTTTAGTCATGCCGGCCACATGACCACGGAAACGTCTTCGGACAGCGCTGGCTCTTCGGCTTTGAAACGGAGATGAGCACTGCAACCCTAGAGTCGGATTCAACTGGCTTTCGAGCAAGGGAACCTTTGCCTTTACCTATGGGATGTTACTACTCAACACAAGCCAAAATTTGTCTCGCATCATGAAATTAATTGATCAGCTTTTTACATTTTGGTCTTCATTTTAATTACACCTTCCTGAAACTACTCAGTATGAAAAAGTAACTTACCTTATTGGTTAACAGTTGGCACACTTGGGGCACATAATCAATGAGACAGCCGCCACCTGGAAAAGCAGGGATATGCAGAGCAGAAGATCCTCCAAGAGCACTAGAAAAAATGGTAATGGATTAATTGCATAATGGCATGCTAATATTTTGTCGTATTAAAAAAATAAAATGACTTATTAAATATTAAACCTCCCAAACAAAATACAACATTGGGATTTTTGAATACATCATTATCATGTATATTTCATACTACATTATTATTATTATACCATGCATATAAAATTTAACATATACATCCATTATGTTAGTGTGTGTTATACTGTAGAGCTATAGATGCAGTGCTAGGTTTAGATGTGAGAGAGTCTGCTTCAAGGCCACGCTCGGTGATATCTTATTGACTTTTGGCAGCTAGCTATCTTTCACACCAATCTGCAGATTTGGTGAGAAGATAAAATGAGTAAGAACATATCTAACATACACCAGTCTGGTGTAGTGGTTAAGTGTGCGGACTCTAATCTGGGAGAACCGGGTTTGATTCCCCACTCCTCCACTTGCACCTGGCTGGATGACCTTGGGCAAGCCATAACTCTGGCACAGCTGTCCTTGAAAAAGAGCAGTTTCTGTCAAGAGTTCTCTTAGCCCCACCTACCTCACAGGGTGTCTGTTGTGGGGAGGGGAAGGGAAAGGAGTTTGTAAGCCGCTCTGAGACTCCAAGTGAAGGGCGGGGTATAAATCCAATCTCTTCTTCTTCTTCTTCTTCTTCTTCTCTATAATTTCTCCTTAACCCAGGGATCAATAAATTTTAAACTATTTTTACAACACAGGATTTTAGCTAAGTATGCCAATTAACTTCTGTTTTAAAACTATGAATAGTCTACTTCTAAACTTCAGTCAATCAAAATTCTTTGGGAGCTTCAAATAACCATAATGTTATAGTATTTAATGAACACCAATAGCAGGTGGCATACACAGAATAATTAATTAGATTCTGTTCTTGAAAAAACGGTAGCAGGCTAAGAAATGTTAGCTGTAGCTAGCTGGTACCCTAAAATGAACAAAACTATAATGATATTTGATGAGATAGATGAGTTTACGCTATGAGCTAGTTGTCTTCTCTACAGAACAATATGAGCAGAGCCTTAGTATAGAAGATTTTCTGTGGCTTAGTAAGTCTTCACAGTGCTCATCCATATCCTTTCATCTTTGTTATGTTTATTTTGAGATGGAGTGCTCAAGACTATGGATAGAGTTTCAGGTGTGGGTAATTGGAATAACAGTGATACAGAAACACAAGCTTGTAATGCACCTGGTTGTTTATGAGAAATAAAAACTGCATGCAGTCAACAGCTATTGCTGTAACCATTGAGGCTTCTAACTCCTTCATCTAAAATCCATGATCAGCTCATACCTGCCAGTCGCATGGGACCTAGATAATCCCATTTCAGGCTATTTTACATAGAAGGAGGTGAAGTAACAGGAGAATAGGAGAGAGCAGAGATACTTAGCCTAAATGTATTACAGCAGTGACTTTCAGTTAAGATGACAGATTAATCAGAAGCAACCCTGTGCTGCTCCTGTGTCTTTCTCACATCATGCTTTGATTTGGACCTGTTTTGTTTGGTTTTGTGGTTATTCACTCTCACTTTAGTATTTTACTTTGTTATTATTTCTTCTGGTAAATGGGTTTATATTTTCAAAACTATGAGTTGTAAAGGAAAAGAAACAAAGACCGCCACCAAATCATTGGCTACTGATGGTCAAGAAGTAATTATGGCTGAAAACAATGGTTTTCAGCTGGAAAAACAATCTGCACAGTTAAAATAGTAGTCTGAAAAGCTAAAACAACTTTCTCCCAATGATAAGACGATCAACGATTCAATTCAATTCAACAGCTTTGGGGGATCGATCGAGTCTGTCAGTGCATGAATTCAACAGATGGAGTCCAAAACAGCTGTTCTGGGAGATCGAACCATAACTCATGAAACAGTGGTCTCAGCTTCATATAATGTTTTGTCCAGCTGGACATCTCAGGTCAATTTAACCTTTGTGTCCTAGGGCTTCCAGAACAGCCAGATAAGATGGACCTGCAAAAGCTGGTGGAATTTATGGAAAAGTTTTTTTCATGAGCTTTTGCAGCTTTCATCCGATTTCCAGTGCAAATTGAATGGGTTTATCAGATTTCTCGTGTACACAAATAAGCCAGTTCCTGTCAACTTGAGAGCAAGTATAAGAGATCATCTCCTCTACCTTGCAAGACAGAAAAAGGATCTTTGCTAGGGACCTAACAAAAATAAGAACATGCTCTATCCAGACTACCCCCAAAGAAGTATCAATGCAACAGCACCAATTTACAAAAGCACAAAGTCTTGCAAGAGATATTTTTATCTGCAATATTACATTAAATATCCTGCCATCTTCTGTGTGCGTTATCAAGGCCAAATCAAAAGGTTTCAGATCCCAACCACTGTGGAATCATTTCTTACTGGTCTGCAAGATTTGTACCCTGCTGTTCCAAACCCTTAAGATTATTACAGAATAGCCCATTGCAGTCTTTTTTTGTCCAGTATTATGCTTTATCTCCCCCTCATGGATCACTGCCTTGTTGTGGCGAGGGGGCTTGCGTAGTTCTATTAAGCTGTGGGCTATGCCATGAAAGGCCACCCAAGACGGACAGGCCACAGCAGGGAACTCTGACCAAGAGTGATCCCCTGGAGAAGGTAATGGCAACCCACTCCAGTATGTTTGCCAAGAAAACCCTATGGACAGTATCAAAAGGCTAAAAAATATGACGCCGGAAGATGAGCCCCTCAGGTCGGAAGGTATCCAATATGCTACTGAGGAAGAGCAGAGGGCAAGTACAAGTAACCCCAGAAAGAGTGAAGCGGCTGGGCCAAAGCTGAAAGGACGCTCAGTTGTGGATGTGTCTGATGGTGAAAGGAAAGTCCGATGCTGCAAAGAACAATACTGCATAGGAACCTGGAATGTAAGATCTATGAATCAAGGTAAGCTTGACATGGTCAAAAATGAGATGGCAAGACTGAACATCGATATCCTAGGAATCAGTGAACTAAAGTGGACAGGAATGGGCGAATTTAACTCAGAAGACCATTATATCTACTACTGTGGCCAGGAATCTCGTAGAAAAAATGGTGTGGCCTTTATAGTCAACAAGAGAGTGCAAAAGGCAGTACTGGGATACAATCTCAAAAATGACAGAATGATTTCGGTCCGATTCCAAGGCAAACCATTCAACATCACAGTAATCCAAGTCTATGCCCCAACCACTGATGCAGAAGAGGCTGAAGTGGACCGGTTCTATGAAGACCTACAACACCTCCTAGAACTAACACCAAAAAATGATGTCCTCATCATCATAGGGGACTGGAATGCTAAAGTAGGAAGTCAAAAGGTAACCGGAATAACAGACAAGTTTGGCCTTGGAAAGCAAAATGAAGCAGGGCAAAGGTTAACAGAGTTTTGTCAAGAGAACACACTGGTCATAGCGAACACCCTTTTCCAACAACCTAAGAGGCGACTCTACACATGGACATCACCAGATGGGCAACACCGAAATCAGATTGACTATATAATTTGCAGTCAAAGATGGAGAAGCTCTATCCAGTCAGTAAAAACAAGACCTGGAGCTGACTGTGGTTCAGATCATGAGCTACTCATTGCAAAATTCAGACTTAAACTGAAGAAAATTGGGAAAACCACGAGGCCATTCAGGTTTGACCTAGATCGCATCCCTGATGAATATACAGTAGAGGTGAAGAATAGATTCAAGGGTCTGGATTTGATAGATAGAGTGCCTGAAGAACTATGGACAGAGGTTCGTGACATCGTACAGGAGGCAGCAATCACCACCATACCAAAGAAAAAGAAATGCAAGAAAGCAAAATGGCTTTCTGATGAGGCTTTACAAATAGCAGAGGAAAGAAGGAAAGCGAAAGGCAAAGGCGAAAAGGAAAGATTTACCCAACTGAACGCAGATTTCCAGAGAACAGCAAGGAGAGATAAGGAGGCCTTCCTGAATGAACAGTGCAAAGTAATAGAAGAAAACAATAGAATGGGAAGGACTAGAGATCTCTTCAAGAAAATTGGAGAAATCAAGGGAGCGTTCCATGCAAAGCTGGCCATGATAAAGGACAAAAACGGTAGGGACCTAACAGAAGCAGAAGAGATTAGGAAAAGATGGCAAGAATACACAGAAGAACTATACAAGAAAGACCTCAATGTCCTTGACAAACACGACGGTATAATCACTGACCTTGAGCCAGACATCCTGGAATGTGAAGTTAAATGGGCCTTAGAAAGCATTGCTAACAACAAAGCTAGTGGAGGTGATGGTATTCCAGCTGAGCTATTCAAAGTCTTAGAAGATGATGCTGTTAAAGTGCTGCACTCCATTTGCCAGCAAATTTGGAAAACGCAACAGTGGCCACAGGATTGGAAAAGATCAGTATACATTCCAATCCCAAAGAAGGGCAATGCCAAGGAATGTTCAAACTATCGCACAATTGCACTCATATCACACGCTAGCAAGGTCATGCTCAAGATCCTACAAGCTAGGCTTCAACAGTACGTGGATAGAGAACTACCAGAAGTACAAGCTGGGTTTCGAAGAGGTAGAGGAACGAGAGATCATATTGCCAACATTCGCTGGATTATGGAGAAAGCAAGAGAGTACCAGAAAAATATCTACTTCTGCTTCATTGACTATGCTAAAGCCTTTGACTGTGTGGATCTTGGTAAAAACCCTAAAGGCAGTGCAGAGTCCGAACGGAAGGACCCGATATTGATAGTGTGCATTGCCGACAGCGAAACACAGGAACCTTCGATGTTGTGGATGGATAGTGACATGAAAATAGGCGTCCAGGAGATCGACAGAGGCGAGCCATGCCGCTCAGGGAATCAATGGGAGGATAGATTGTAGGGTGACCATTCGGAACTTGTGACATCAAATGTACCAATTGAGATCCCAGAGATCTATAATGGCCCTGAAGCCGCCATCCCTCTTTGGTAAGAGGAAATATTTTGAATAAAAGCCTAGGGTTCGTTGCACTTCTGGGACGACCTTGATGGCACCTTTGGCTAGAAGCGCAGAAATCTCGGAATCGAGGAGAGGATCTGGAGGGGTGACAACATAACGAGGTAGGTCGGCAGGCAAAATGAACTCTATGGAGTACCCTACCCATAAGATGGTAAGCACCCAGGCATCGGTTGACATTTCTTCCCACTTTCGTAGAAAGGGGAAGAGTCGGGTCCGGACGGGAGGGGTGTAAGATGGAGGAGATGGCAGGCGATAGAAGCAATCAAACAGACTGCTTGGGCTGCTGGGGTTTTTTAGGGGCCTGTTGGCATATAGGGGGCTTTTGGTGCACCCTATTAGGATAACGGGAGTCATAGGGCCTCTTTCTCCAATGGGAGGTGGGTGCAGGAGATGGCTGATGTCTAGCATAATATGGTTTCCACGGATGGTATCAACGTCGAGGTGTCGATGCCAAGACACCAAAGTTGTGAGCCTGTTTCCAACTATAAATCGACAGCCTTTAAGGCTTCATCAGTGGTGGAGTGGAAAAGACCTTTGCCATCGAAGGGGAGATCCTCAATCCGGAATTTCACGTCAGGCTGTAAAGAGGTACCTCTTAGCCAAGCATGACGACGGAGACCGATGGAGGAGACAAGAACTTTCGAGGAGCAAGTGACAGCATGACGGACTGAATTAATTTGCTGTTTCATCGGAGGCTGGCTGAAGAGAAACTTCCCCGAGCTCTCTTGGACCTTATAGAGAGCTTCAAATCATTTGGCGACTGGGGGAATGGAAGCAGGATGAACCCATGTCTCTTTGAGGGTGGAGAGGTGTGTGACTACTTTTTGCATTCAGAGCATGTGCCCTAACCATTTGGCCATCACAGCCTATAATTACTTAGAAGGATTCTAGAGATCACAAACGTTTAAACTGAGGAGAGGTTCCCCCCCCCCCTTTTGATGGGGAACAGATTCTCTCTTAGCCAAGAAAAATGGATGTTGGAAAAATAAGTCAATGTCAACTGGTTTACAAGGCAAGAGAGAAGAAATGACAACAATGGGGTTTTTTATGACTATGATTTTAAGGTAGTTATTCACATTTTGAGCTCTTCTGGGAGATGACACCTCCTGGCTGGAATAGAGCAGCACTTATGCTACATTAGAATTAGTGGTTCTCTCCAACGCAGCTCCCAGAAATTAGCATTGCTCTTTTCTGTCCCTTCCCTCCTCCTTTTTTTGTTGCCCCCTCAGGCTCATTCTCTCTTTTCTCAACTTTCTTATTTGAGGGCCCCCTTGCAAGTTGATTACCTCTTTGTGCCTTAAGATCCTGCTTCTTTGTCACCTTCTCCTCTATACAATCCTTACTGCCATGGTTCCCTGAAAGATCACCCAGTTAATGGCAGTTGCCTTCCTGCTCTTTGCCATCATATTGCCAGAAGTGTCACAATAATGACATCTCTACATGCATTATAATAGAGATGCCTACAATATATGTTTTCAAAATCAGGAAACTGCTAGGCAATAGATGTAACAAAAAGAAAAATACATGTATGTGTCTGTGTAGAAGGAGAGGAGATTAGATTTATATTTTTTATGTGTTTTAAGTGTTTTACTGTTTTATATTGGCACATGGTGCCCTTTTTGTGAGCTGCCCTGAGCTCATTCGCGGGGAGGGCGGGGTAGAAATATAATAAATAAATCAAAATTAAAAATACCCCACCCTTCACTACCTGAAGGAATTTCAGAGTGGCTTCCAATCTCCTTTCCCTTCCCCTCCCCACAACAGACACTCTGTGAGGTAGGTGGGGCTGAGAGAGCTCTTTCGAGAACTGCTCCTGAGAGAACAGCTCTGAAAGAACTTGTGACTGACCCAAGGTCACCCAGCAGCTGCATGTGGAGGAGTGGGGAATCAAACCCAGTTCTCCCAGATTAGAATCCGTGCTCCTAACCACTACACCAAACTGTAGACATAGGAAGGGGAAACAATCCTTTAGTTAGAAATATTCCAAATACTAGTAATATATTTACCCCAGCACTTTGTCAAGGTTTATCCCAGTCATGGTGTAATCTGAAAACTATCAACTTAATCATTATGATGTTGCACATGACTGAAATATTCAACTCAATAGTAAATATTTAACCAACCATCTTTAAAGGCTGTCAATATTCTTGAACTATGTTAGGCTATGTTTCATGATCTCATCATTCTGAAAAAACCAACCAACCAACCAAAACACAACAGTTGTTTCAAAAACTAATTGGGAAAGAATATTTCTTGTTTACTGTAAAGTATAAGCAGTAGTAGAGTGCAAAAATAAAATAAAATAGTGTTTTCCCCAATTCAGGTCTACTGGACCTGAAAAATATAGGTATTCCCAAATACCAATATTGGTTTTGTATTGGGATTTGGGTAAACATTCCGGCAACCTGAATTTATTCCGCTCCATTATACCCTATGGGGACTGTTCCCATGGGGTATAATGGAGAACAGATTTAAAGTTTAAATGCTTGCTGACTTCACTAGCCAAGTTGTGCTACTGTGGCGGCATAACACTGCGAGTGAACTCAGCAAGCATATAAACTTTAAATGCTTGCTGAGTTCAGTTGCAGAGTTGGCAAGTGAACTCAGAGGGCATTTAAAGAGACCACGGTCTCATTAAATGTCTTCTAGCTACGCCCAAATAAAAGCCAAATAAAATAGTAGCAATAACTAAATCACTATTATCAACACAATAAAATAAGTTCATATAAGGAAAAAGAAAAAAGTGAAAAAAGGAGTTGCTTTTGGTGGTGGAAAGTGCTGTCAAGTAGCCGACTTATGGTAACCCTTTAGGGTTTCAAGGCAAGAGATGTACAAAGGTGGTTTGCCGTTGCCTACCTCTGCATAGTGACTCTGGACTTCCTTGGTGGTCTCCCTTCCAAATACTAACTAGGGCTGACCCCTGCTTAGCTTTTGAGATCCAGATCAGCGTGAGCTGCTTCTAGTGTGCACATTTCAGGACCTCCTGCATTGCTGATTCCAAATGGAAACTATTGCCAGATGTCTAGTAAAGTAAATAACAAATTGTATTCTTATTTTGCAGGCCCATCAAAGGACAACTGTAGTCTGAAGTTTATTATTTAGTTGGAGGCAAAAGATCAAGGGAAATACAGTCCTTTGATTTCCATTATCTCACCAAGGTCAAGACTAAAGTGCCCAAGGTATGCTTTCCTCAGAATGAACCATCTTGGTAAATATTCCTAAAATGACCTCAGTGATACATGGAAATGTTCTCTAAAGGATGTTATTAATTCTCTGGGTGGGTTATAACATCATATACATGACCACATTTCTCTGCTTTTTGACTGTTCTACAGTGTCATTCATTTTTTCCCTTAATGTTGGAAAACAAATACAAGCTATTTTGCTTCTCCAAGAAAAAGGTACTTCATGCAAATTGCTTTTCAATGTTTTATTTGCTGACTGCTCAAGATACATTCATATTTGTGGTTATTTTTTCCAGTATTCATTGTACACTTCGAATCTTGACAAATAAAAGGGCAAGTCCCTAGGAGGCATGAGATCAAAAAAGGTCTGTACGTCACAGTTACCACTTCAATTCATTTCATGAAACTGATTTCACAGAGCAAAGAAAAAACAAAAATATGATGATGGAAGGTTTTTTTTGTATACACATTGTTTAGTTGCAAAATTGCAAACAGAAAGAACCTAGTGACTCCATAACTACCCCCAAAACATGCTAAAATGCTTTTAAGATTGATTATCCTTGGAGTTTTTTACATTTACAGACATGCTGTCACTAGAAATGTGCTAGAGAGGATGCTAAAGATGTGCTGTAATCACTGCCATGGACGATCAAGGCCCTTAGGATGGCAGAAAGGTTGAAGGGCAACAAATGTTGAAAGTGGGAATCTCCCACAACAAACCTAAGATATTTGCAATTCTGTGGAGAGATGTAGATATGGAAGACGGTGTTCCTGAGATTAGTAGAAATAATCCACACCCATAGTCTAAGAGGGCAAAAACGGATGCTAGTGTTACCATCTGGACCTTCTTAGTGCCTTTCTTCCTCTAAAGGCAAAATTGAGGCTTGAGAGGTAGCATCCACAAAGCCCAGTACTAGATCTTGGTCCAAAGGTAATCAGTGCTATACATGCAGACCCAAGGAGGTAGACATACAGATTAGAGTATGGTAATAGTTACTTCTTTTTGTCATAACTTTACAAACTTCTGAAGACCTTTTAGCCTAGAAACTGTATTATTAATTTAAATTTGCCTGTTGAACAAGCAGATGGGACACCCATAGGCAAACATATACAAAATAAATGAATGACTACATGATTTTACTCATGCAAAATATCCTCGTCCTTTCTTCTTCTCCCTTCAACAGTAATAAGTTTAGAGACTGTTCAGTCATTTCAAAATCAGAGGAAGCCCTTTTGAAGAAATGTGGACCTTTTAAGTACAACCCAGTGCAGAGTTCCTCCAGTCTAAGTGCACTGATTTCAATGGGCTTAGACTGCAGTAACTCTGCTTAGCATTGCAGTTTATTTGATTTTTAAAAAATTATACCCCACTTTTCAAGAGTGTTCTCAACATGGCTGACAACCAAAAAATGAAAAGCTCAGCAAATGCTAAAGTACAAAATACAACAAAATCAACAGAACAACCAGCAGATAAGATCAGAATAAGTGAAATAAAACATGATGTTTAAAATTATCATTCCCACAATGTATCTTTACCAGCACAGTGGAGCGTAGCCCCTCCTAACCAGTAACTCCGGCGCTATTTTTAAGTATTATTTCTTAAGTGCCTGCAGTAACTAGGTGGTGTACATAAAACAAAATAAAAAACACAGGCCCTGCCCTTAGGCTTAGAGTCAAAGACCTGATGCAGGCAGTAACACAGACCTAGCTTACCCACAGAATGCAGATGAGACATCTCAATCCACTCATGTGAGCAGTGTAACCAAAGGAGAAATTTCCAGAGAAGGCTTCTTTTCTGTGATTATGCAAGAGTAGTTGTTGTGCAGGTAAACTCACTCGAATAATATTTGTACCGGCTCTAAAAGATCAGGCATATAAAGGAAGGGGAACTGAAAAAAATGGTAGAGGAGAGATTCCAGAATACGAGAGTGGAGGCATTTAAACAGGCATTTAAATCATCAGTGGTAGGAACCAGGTGTTTATTTATTTACTTCAATAATCCCTTCCTATCTCCTCAGTGGAGACTCAAAGTGGCTTACATCCAAGCTTCCAGATGAGTTCATCTTGGTTCTGAACCACTGCTTTGAGGCTATGGTCAGGTGGCTAAGGCAGAAGAAATTGAAGCTGAATCCAGACAAGGCAGAGGTAATGCTGGTTGGGAAGGCTGATATTCTAGAGGGACTGAATCCAATTGTCCTAGATGGACTGACGTTGACTTTTTCAGAGCAGATTAAGAGCTTGATCATGGACCCTGCCTTGCAGTTTGAAATGCAGGCTGGCATGCTGGCCAGGAGCGCCTTCTATCAGCTGCATCTGATTTGCCAGTTCTCTCATTATCTAGACTCAGCTTATCTGTTCACGCTGATCCATGCTTCTGTAACCTCACAGTTGATTACTGCAACACTCTCTATGTGGGGCTGCCCTTGTTTGAGGAACCCCTGGTTTCATGAGAAGGCAGAAGTGGCCCAAAGCAAGATGCAGCCATATTCTTAGAGGTACCAGTTGTACCAGGGAGACTGAAGGAAATCATCAGAGGCCTAGATTGCACAAGACTCAGGGTCCTCACCCAACTTTACCTTACTCTCCAGTTTAGTTAATAACAAAATACTAGCTTTCCTTTTCATAATATCAGCAAAAGGATTTTCACACAGATCAGATAATTCTACATACCTTGAAGGGAGAGGTCTTTGACACAGAGCACCATTTTAGTTTTGTTCTATGTAGGGAATTAATATTGAATTATGTGTGTGTGTGACTAGAGTTGGGTATAAAAAGAAAATCCACACAGGTTTATACTTCTATGCATAAACATGTCTGGACTATCCAGTATCGACTTCACTTCACAGCCTGCCAACTCTGGGTAGGGAAATTCTTAAAAATTTGGGCCTTGAGCCTGAGGGACGCGGAGTTTGCTGTGAGGGAGCTCAGCAGGGATGTGATGCCATAGAGTTTACTCCCTGAAGCTGCCATTTTCTCCAGAGGAATTGATCACTGTAGTTTGGATATAAGTTTTAATTCTGGGAGATCTCCAGATCTCACCTGTAGGTTGGTAACCCTAAATGTCAGTGTAATGAACAATGGGCCTGGAGGTAACATTTTGTTATGCTTTGGCTTCTGTGGCCCTGCTAGGCCTCAGAGTGGGGTTTTTAATTAGATTAACAGAGAATATTTTTTCCCTGTGAGGGAGAAAGGATTACCCCTCTCCTTCCTACCTAGAGATATAGGGGAGTCAGGATGCAGAACTGGCCCTTGCTGTTTTGGAGGTAAGTGGCAACCAATTCTGAAGCAAGGGTAGGGCTCTGAGAGAAACAGATTAAAACCTCCCCTCCCTAGGGTCCTGTGTGCACTTTCTGGGATTGGTAAAGAGGACTGCCCCCCATGCCAGAAAGGCATGGGCTAAACCAGCTTACTTTAGACAAGGACAGTTAAATTATGATGCATTAAGGCCACCAAATGAGAAGGGAGCACTCACTGGAGAAGACCCTGATGCTGGGAAAGATTGAAGGTCAAAGAAGACGGGGACGGCAAAGGATAAGATGGTTAGACAGTGTCATCGATGCAACGAACATGAAATTGAGCCAACTTCAGAGGACGGCGGAAGACAGGAGGGCCTGGCGGGAGATGATCCATGGGGTCGCGAAGAGTCGGACTCGACTGTGCGACTGAACAACAAACAAGGAACTTGTATTTCTTTTGCTTTTTTGGTAACTGTGCCTATTTAGAGTAGCTGTTTATTTGTACTTTTTGACATTCTCTATTTTAAATAATCTATTAATAAAAGTTTTTCAAACCTTATTGGAGATTTTCTATAAGCCTCAGGCATGATGGCTGAGTCAGGTCACTTCCCCTAGTAATAAAAAGGGGCTCTGTCAAAGGACTCCAGGTTGCTGGCAGTGGAAACCCCACTTGCCCAGTGGTTAAGCAGAGTAGGAGGGAAGGAAGCAGAAAAGGAGGGGGTCAAGGCAGTCAGTAGCCCAGAGAAGGGATTCTCTGGCTGACTGCTCCCACTTCCTTCCATACATTAAAAAACAAAGTATTAGAATGCTGATACTTTGAACGTTCATGAACACTCATGAACCAAACGGTGCAATCTTTGCCCATCCTTGCCATTTTAATCAAAGCTCAGTCCATGCATAGGAAACAGTTCAGCTATTTAATGTAAGAAGTTTGACTATTAAATTGCCTAGTGTTAAAATAACCCAATACAATTTATTACCAATGCATAGCATATTACCAATATTACCTACAAATATATCTTGCATGAGAACACACTATTCAAATTCTCTAAATGTGCACTTTGTCCTGCCTTATTTTGAAAATGTAGCCGTTTTCAATCATAATCAATATTAAAAGATATTTGTCATTCATGGCATTTAAACTCAAACAGCAATCTGACAACAAAATACATCCTTCTTCCATTCTTCCCTTTTCATCACCATTTATAAACAGGTAGGTATCATGGGCTTTTGATCTCCACATGTGTTTTCTTACTTTTTGCCTTCCTTTTATTACTAAATAGTACCTTTTATCTTTTTTCAGATTTATCACTTTTTATACATTACTCTGTCACAAGAGACATAGGGAACCACATCAAAAAAGGAGAAAAGAATGCAACCACAAAAGCCATCTTTAGACAGTTCCAAGTTTGCTGTGAGTGTACCATTTTCAGACTTATATGCTAACATCATCTCCCCTATAATATTATTAACAATGCAGTCATTCTGCTTTAATCTATAACAGTAAAAAAGGGGGAAAGTGCTGATTCTGTTAATAGTGCAAGTCAAGAAGTCTCAGTTTTTGCCACAAAAAGCTTTCAAAAACCAAATAAAACATGAGGTTCAAGTAATCCATACCTAAAATAATCTACAACTTCTGAACAGTATCCCCACCATCACATTATCTCTGAAAGGAAAAGAGAGTTTTGGTTCTGAGAGAACAGACTGCTGACACTAGAGGTGGAGTAATTTATGCCTCTCCAGGTATGTACTTGTTTATCTTTAAGAAGGTAAGGTAAAAAGGTAAGGATATCCTTACCTGAACTAGAAGCCCTGGTATAAGTTTATGATTACAAGTAGGAATAAGGCCCATTGTGGAAATAAATAAATATAATGGGTTCTAGAAAGAGGCTCTGGGTGGGTGCCGGGGCCTTGGACACTCAGCGTCAATTTGCTGTGGTGACCTCAGCAAGATATAAAGACACAGAGCTTACTGTTTTCTCCAGGGGAACTGATCTCTGCCATCTGGAGATTGGCAACAATGGCTCCCCAGGAGGAAACGGCTGGTTTGAAGGGTGGAGTCTGGCATTGTACCTGTCTGAGGACCCACCCACCTCAAACCCCACCCTCTCCAAGCTCCACCCCTAAAATCTCCAGGAATTCCCCAACCTGGAGGTGGCAACCCTATCACCTTTCCAGCCAACCATTGGTGTACCTTTATTTGCCCTTCTGACTTCAGCTTTCCATCTCCCCCACACACCTGGAGCCTCTACCTAGGAAAAGTACAGTCTTTCTCCACAGTGGTGACCAAAGCAGCTCACATCATTCTTATCTCCCCCTTCTGATCTGCACAACAGCCGAGTGAGGTAGGTTAGGTTGAAAGTCTGTGAGTGGTTGAAATCACCCACACGGCTTCAACAGGAAGAATCTGGGTCTGGTAGACCCTGCTCTGAAGCATTAACTGCTATGTCACACTGGCTGTCATGGGGGACCACCTCAGCAGGGTATAATGACAAAGAGTCCACCATTTTCTCCAAGGGAACTGATCTCTGCCATCTGGAGAGCAGCTGTTATTCTGAGTGATCTCCAGCCCTTACCTGGTGATTGGCAACAATAGTTCCCAGGAGGGTTCCCCAGGCTGGTTTGGAGGGTGGAGTCTATGGCACTGTACCTGTCTGAGGTCCCACCCCTCCTCAAACTCTCCAGGTTCCACCCCTGAAATCTCCAGGAATTTCCCAATCTGGAGTTGGCAACCCTATCCTTCCCAGCCAACCATCAACCTACCTTTATCTGCCCCTCTGACTTCAGCTTTCCATCTCCACACCACCACCTGCAGCCCCTACCTAGGAAAAGTAATCTTTCTCCGCAGTAGGGAGCCAAGCAGGAGGGAAGCGACCTCAGCAGGGTATAATGACACAGAGTCCACCATGCAAAGCAGCCATTTTCTCCAGGGATACTGAGCTCTGCCATCCAGAGAGCAGTTGTAATTCTGAGTGATCTTCAGCCCTTACCTGGAGAATGGCAGCAACGGTACTCCAGGAGAAAATAACTGCTTTGGAGGATGGACTCTATTCAGCTGAGGCCTCTCCCCTCCCCAAACCCTGGCTTCTGTAGACTCCACCACAAAATCTCCAGGAATTTCCCAACCTGGAGTTGGAAACCCTAGTCAGGACTGGCCCCAATGAGTTCCCCACAAAGGCCTGGAAAGGGCGTCTTGGCTTTGCCCTTTTACTGACAGAACCAAGCATGGTTGCCTAGCAACAGCCACTGAGGGAAAGGTTAGTCCCACAAGGGCCAAGCAGGAGAAGTGTCTTCGTCAGGAGAGATAGCCCTTTTGGCCGTTTATTCTTGACAGGGAACAGTGGATGAGGCAGCAGTGGGTGGGGAAGAGGAGTGGACCCAGCACCCAGCCAATGGCATGGAAGTACTCTTGATTGGCGGTTGATGGGCCAATGGCTGATGGAGCACACAGGACAGCCAATGGGAGAGCTGGAAAGTGCCAATGCGTTAGGGCAATTATATATATCAGATTATGGAGCACCGTATCACAGTTAATAGATAAATGGTGTCCCTGCTTCTTGGAGCTATATATTTTTTAAAAAATTATATCCTGTCTTTCTGTCCTTCCAAGGGCCGCCAGGGCAGCTAACAAATTAAAACACACAATAAAATCACCTTTAATCCCCCCAACTATTATTAAAGCTGGAGATAAATATATATATAAACAAAAACAACTATTAAAATCATTGGGCAGAAAAGAACAGTGAGGAACAACAAACAAAACAAAAAAGTCTTCAGATACTAGTGGAAGATGGCAACAGGAGATAGATGCATCTCTCTGGAGGAGAGAGTTCCAGGGTTCTGGTGCCACAACTGAGAAGGCCCTCTCGCAAGTTGCCATCTGCCTGATCTCAGAAGGTGGGAGCACCTGAAGCAGGGCCTGTGAAGATGATCTTTTAAAGGTATTCTATTAGGACCAGAATTCACTTATATGCAGAGGAATCTCTTACCAGTAAACACGCTCTTATGTTGTAACTTCCAAGCTGCACTGAAGTTCTCCCCACAGAAACTCACAACAGTGTTGCTGTATCTCACTGTTGATCATATAATTCTTTGGTTTTATTATTCCGGTCTGCACTTCAGTGTCTTAACCACTGAGCCACCGCAGCCCCAGATCATTCTTATACTGCCTTCAAATATCTGTTGTGAAATACTGGACATCCATCAGGCTAAGTATACTGCAGATTCCTAGACTTTGCCCTATTTGTGGTATCTTACACTATTTGTCAAAGTTTAACACAAAACAAAAAAGAAACAAAATGGTGAACAGGGAAATGAAATATTTAATAGTTATACAACCATTTGTATAGGGGTTGTATATCTGTATGGAGCAGTATAACTATTAAATATTCAATTTCTTGCTGCACCATTTCTTTTTCTTCATTTTGCCTTGGTGCGCCCCCCCCCCCCCCCCCAAGTTTAATGCAAGGCAGTCATTTTCAGTAAAGAGAAGCTGGGACAAACACTTATCCTTCTCCTATATAGTTAAGCTTGATATCATCCTACATAGTCAACCTTAATATCTACTCAGGGTTCTCCAAAAAATATAAGATTTTTCCGGGGGGGGGGGGACATCAGCTTTAAGACTGTTGAGTGTGCTTGTGTATTATATGCTTTTTAAGTAGTGAAGTTCTAGCAAATATCCACTATCTAGATAGTAAGGTTTACAAATCTCAAAAAGTTGGTTTACACTGTTTATCACTTTCAAGGCTGTTTCTGCAGCAAACATGAAAGAGCCAATTCTTTTCTTCTAACCAGATCTATCTTGTATACTGCAGTGTCACAAAAAGGAATACAGGATAGAACAGAGACTTCAATAGAGTTGAGAGGCCAGAATGGCTCTCTGAGCTACTTTGGAGGGAAAATAGGGTCTTTATATAAATCTAGTTCCTGCTAGCTGAACCAAACTAGATTTAATATGAGAGACTGGTAGTTTTTTTAAAAGGCTAAAAGCCACTGTAGGGTCACAAATTCAGATTTGGGCAGTAGTGATGGCAGGGGAGTGCTAACTGTCAGGGCCGGCTCATTCACTAGGTGAACTAGGCGCTCGCCTAGGGTGCGCCGGCCCTTAGGGGCGCCAAACTGGCACCTGCCCCCGCACCAGAAGCCCCCCTCCGCCAAAAGCTTTGCAACTTTCTTGACCAGGTGGGTGACTGCTGCGTGCCGCCAGGTCTTTCAGTGTGCTCAGAAGCGCAGCCATCCTCCTCTTGGAGGAGCAGGAGCCGAGGAGCTCTCGGAGGAGGGGAATTGGGGGAGAGAGTGTTAGTTTCGTTTGCTTCTCAAAGCCGCGACATTTCCCTTCCTGCAAATTGATTTTCTGTTGGCGCAGAATAGACAGCCTGGTCATCAACAGTTGCTAGAAAAAGGTGGAAAGCAGAGCTTGTGGGGAGACGCCGCCTTTGGCCGGCATTTGCAGGTGCTTTGGAGGGAGGAAGAGAGACTCTTCCTGCTGCTCTTCAGGGGACTGGCGGGGGGCATCCCTGGGACCGGGGAGAGGCTTCCCTGCAGTGCTGGGGGGAGAGGTCGGGGGTCTCCAGCGAATAGGGGTGAAAGGAGACTTGGAAAGCTTCCCCCAAGGAGAAGAAAATCGCTCACGGAACCGTGGAAGGAAGCGGAGGGGTGCAGCAGAGACGGCTGACCGAAGGGAGTTACCACATCCATCTGCCCCCCTTTCCCAAACCACAGCAAGTTTCTCATCTTCCCCCCACCTCTTACTACTTGCGGGTGGTGGTGGCAGAAACCCCCCGATTTCCCCTAGGAA
>NW_015165251.1:35814-35932 GCF_001447785.1 Gekko japonicus
GCGCCCTTTCTCCAGTGTGTGTGTGTGGGGTGGGGTGGCTGGCTGGCTGCGCTCTCTGTCCCTCTCTCTCTTTCTGTTTCTCTTTCTCTTTCTGTTGAGGTGTGTGAGAGCTGGAAAC
>NW_015165251.1:37049-37177 GCF_001447785.1 Gekko japonicus
AAGAACTCTACAAGTATATTGTGATATTAACTCTAATAATACTAACATTTTAACTAACAGTGAAAAGATCTCCTCCTCTTGAGGTTTTAGATTAGTGTAGTTTGCTTTTCTTTCTCCTTAGATGTAGT
>NW_015165251.1:37505-49223 GCF_001447785.1 Gekko japonicus
AGCTTCTCCCCCACCCCCCTCTCCCCATCTATTTGCTTTCTTTCCACCTTCCCCCTCCTTCCCTCGCTAAAATAGCCCTAGTTAGGGTTGCCAGGTTTCCCCTGGCCACCTCTGGGGAATGAGGGGTGGGATGGCCCAGTCCAGGTTAGGAAACTCCTGGAGATTTGGGAATGGAGTCTGGGGAGGACAGGGACCTCAGTGGGACACAATGCCATAGAGTCCACCCTATAGAACATCAGATTTTTCCCCAGGGAAACTGATCTCTGTAGACTGAAAATGAGCTGTAATTCCAGGGATCCCCAGGTCCCACCTGGAGGCTGGCATCCCTAGCTCCAGTGCTGAAATTGGAAGCTCTGGTTCTGCTGTGTGAGTCCTGGCATTGGCTTGCATTTGCCAAATGAGAGTGTTTGGGTTTCTCTGTGAATTTGAGGACAGGAACTGGCACTAAAGTGAGATTGGAGTCAGTGTGCTGTTGGGGTTTGATGTTTGTGGGGAAGGGGAGAAAGTAAGCCTGGCATATCACATCATAACCAAAGCCATTGCTCATGTTTATCATCATCATCATCATCATCATCATCATCATCATCATCATCATCATCATCATCATCATCATCATTTCCTATAATGCATTTATGTTTGAAAATTAGTGGGCGCATGGGGGGGGCGCCAGAAGGTAGCCTCGCCCCTGCTAACTGTTGCTCCTTCCACTGGTTTCCCAATTTACGTATCTCCACTTCATATGCAGGTACAGGCAAATATCCTGATTTGTACAGTATCCACAATACATTGTGGATTCCACACTTCAAAATACATGGGTAAATCAAAGGAGCGTGAACAAGGTGGTTAGATTGCCTTTTTATTGCTGGGAAGATTACTAATTTTGGCAAAGGAATCAGGAGTATCCTCCAAACAATTTGCTCCACTGGCCAATTCCTTGCAATGTTGCACAACATTTGGCACAACTATCAAACTATGTGCAGCTGCACACAGTGCCTCAGCTGCTGCCGCACCATTGCAAGGGATCTTAGGATCACACTCTTCACTAGCAGTTATAAAAATACACCACCCCAGGCAACTGCATGGGTTGCTTAAACAGCTTGGGCATCAAAAGGCAATGATAACTAAAAATTGCATCAACACGTAGTTTCTCCCAGCTGAGTGTTGGGTGTGTGTCTGTCAGAAAGACTGTTTGTAAACAATGTAGAGTTATTTTCAGTTTTGACATGTAAGTACCATTTTCCCTTGACTATCTCCTCTTACCAATTTTTTAATGTACAAAAATGCAGTTTTCAAGGTATGAAGAATATGTTTGTGTGGCTTCACAAGAACAGGTCCAAAATTAACTCTTCTTTTGTACTTAATGCAACAATAAGAAATGATATGGAATGGGAAGGGATTTTTTTTAACACAAACTATATATGGGAATAGATATTGATTATTTGATAAATTTGTATAACCAGACGTAACACCTAATTCTCTGATTAGGTTCTCTAATCTTTACTCTTTGGGATGAAAATGTTTGCAAAAACATGTTGGCTTCTCTTTTTATCAGTTCTTTTACAGAACACCACACATTATGAAACAGCCACATATTAATTATAAAGCATAAATGGGTTGAGGTATTCCAAATTAGCCCTATTTCAGGGTTAATTGTAAAAATAGCTTTTTAAACTAAAATCCACATTTTTTTACCTTCTTCATTCTAAATTGGTTTTTGTGAAAGTCTGGAAAACCTGGCTTCTGTTGTCATATAGTCCTAGCTATATTCAGAAATATGTCCATTGATTCAAATAGGAATTATCTTCCAAACAAACAGAAGTTAACACAGCTGGACCATTTTGAGCTGTAATGTTATCGCCAGCTCAGTACTTCTTAAGAATAGCACTATTAATGGTTTTTCCCTCCTTTAGAACTCTCTTCCAAAATGAACTGGCCTTACAAAGATCATAAGCCTGTTTCCCCATTCCTTGGTTTCTTACAATTTTACCTAGAGCAAGACAGAAAGGCCTGGTTTGAATAGGAGATCGTGGGTGGTCTTACAGTGGCTTACCATATCCCTCCGAGGTCAGGGACAGAGGGTGGCGCTAGGGGGCAGGGTGTCAACTAGGTTCCCCTTAATATGTGGGGTTCATCAGGGGGCAATCCTCTCCCCGATATTGTTTAATATCTCTTGTGCCCCCCTGCCCAGCTGGCATGGAGATTCGGGCTGGGGTGTCATCAGTAGAGGTACACCATCAACAGTGGTAAGCTGCAAGAACTTTTACGTAAAACATACATATGCTAAGGTTATGTGAGTTATCTGTGCCACATCATGTTGGCTGTCATAAAACAGCCTCTATGGGGTAGTTAAAAAAATAAAAATTAACAGTACAAGTCATCAAAACTGGGTCACAAAAGGACCCAATCTTATTTGCCTGCCTTCTGCATGCATGAGGAGATTTACTGCTTTTGCTCCCAGCCATGGGAAAGCCATACATTCTCTGCCCGCATTTTCTCGTGGTCACATCATGGAAGACAAGACTCCCTGGAAAAGACAACAATGCCAGGAAAAGTTGAAGGCAGTAGGAAAAGAGGAAGATACAACATGAGATACACTGGCCTCAGTAAAAGAAACCATGGCCTTCTGTTTGCAAGACCTGAGCAAGGCTGCTAATGACAGGACATTTTGGAGGTTATTAATTCACAGGGTTGCCATAAGTCAAAGCAACTTGACCACATATAACACACAAGATCAAGAAGAAGAGGTATGGTACATGTATGAGCAGTAATAAGGAGTGGGAAAATAAGGAATATAGCAGACTTCAAAAGCTTGAAGTATTTAACGATTTCTGTGAGAGCTAGAATGACTCTAGAATCTAATAAAACCCATTCAGGGAAGTTGTCTGTGTGCTTGTGTGGAAGCCATGGCTGAGTAGGTATACTGTGCCAGCAGTATAATGTTTAGATTGGGTCACTTCTATTCCAGCGCAATATTGAATTCCAACAGCTATAAATGTGCATCATCATAAGCCAAGATACTATAAAGGTAGCACAGCAATAATTCCATAAATATTGCAGGTAACTAGGATGCTATATACCCTACTATTATATTAAATTTTACACAATATTTGTGCCAATGCTTAGCTGCACTGCTGTACATGTGGGAGCCAAACAAAGGGAAAGCTTTCTTCCTTCCAAGGTTTAATTACCCAACCTCTGGTGCAAAAGGGAAATATAATGGTTAAAAAACCCTTAAGGCATGGATTGTCTTTACTGATAACCAAAGGATCAGGAGTGGACTTGAACAAACAGTACATATATTTTTTAAGAGATGTTAGGCTTTCATATGTCTTCCAATTACTTTGATTGCATCAACTGATGTGATACAGTAATGACCATTGTATCAGAACATTACTTGCTGGATTATATATTTATACAAACACACACACACACACATACAGTTTCAGCACCAAAATTCTGATTTTGGGTGAAAACGCACAAAGACATGGATATGTGAATACATTAGAATAAAGTTGATGTCTTGGACCCAGTGATATGCAAGTGTAAACACAGCAGCATAGTTAGGTGAGCAACACCTAGCACTTCCCTCCGTATATATTAGAGTCCCCAGACACTGGGATACAATAAGTTTGACTTAGCGCAAGTAGCTACCATGGTCTTCTTCTTGCATTTCCACTTGTACAAGAGCTCCAGTGCAAGTGGAAATTGTGCGCTGGATCCAACTCATTATCTTGTTCTCCATGGCATGACAATGCCTTTGCACATGAGGAGCAATGCATTTAATAGGTTCACTGTGTGACAGTTGTTTATTGTTAACAGTTCTAATTCTCCCAAATAACATATCTATGTGAAACAACTACCAACACCATTTCTCCCCCCAGCTCTGTCTCCTGATATAACTGAAATAAAAGAAGGATGATGCACACATCTAACAGATTGGCACTGTTGCTTGGCTCATAAACTAACCTTTTATTTAGACTTTACCAATCATGCTATCACCATCTCCAAATTGGACTAACGTAATGTGCACTACATGGGGCTGCCTTTGAAGACATGTCAAAAGCTTCAACTGGTACAAAATCCAGCAGCAAGGTCTAGGGTCAGCTGGTCAGAACATATAACTCCAATGCAGCATCATTTCCACTGGTTACCTATTTGTTTCTGGGTGCAATTCTGAATGCTGATTATTTCCTTTTAAGCCTCTTTACAGCCTATAGCTGAACTAGATCTACCAATATACTCCCACATTCCAGTTTTGTGTAGTGGTTAGCAGCGCGGACTCTAATCTGGGAGAACCGGGTTTGATTCCCCACTCCTCCACATGCAGCTGCTGGGTGACCTTGGGTCAATCACAAGTTTTTTCAGAGCTGTTCTCTGAAGGACAGTTTTGGAAAGAGCTCTCTCAGACCCACCTACCTCACAGGATACCCAGGATAGGAACCCACTCTTCTGTAGCCTATTTTAAAACAGCTACATTGGCTGTCAGTTTGTTTTAGAGTTCAGTTCAAAGTGTGGTTATAATCTCATAGCCTGGGACCGACATATCTGAAAGACTGCCTCTATCCATATGACCATGTATATTAATTACATCACTTTGGCTGCTATTTTCTGATACTCCCAACACACACCCAATTGGATCCCACTTTATGGAACAGGATCTCTGAGGATATGAGGAAGGCATCCAGTCTGGGAGGATTTAGGAGGCTGTGTAAGGCTGTAATACTTGGTATGGCATTTAATGGAATATGAGCTACAAGCGGTTTTTTGGGTTTTAAATTAATCATGCTTTATAATTATAGATGGGAAGCCATTTTGAGGCACAAGGGGAAAGGTGGAATATAAGTACATTAATAAATCAATGCAGCCCACAGTCACCTCCCTTTCCAAAACAAAAATCCCTCCTTGGGTAGACGACAAGTACAAATGTACAGGAAGACTTCTGAATATATCATTTAGAGGTATGATTTGTATTTGATTGCACTTTTAACATTGAATGATTTCATTTTCTTTATAATAGGAATTCTAGATAATTATGGTGCTCTTTTTTACAGTCTTTGGCTCTTCCAATATATGAAGGATAACTACACAAGTTACAACATCAGGAATCCTAACTTCCTCCTATAAACAAACAACGTTAGGCTAGAGTGAGGCAGATAAACAACTGTGTGGATATTTCAGAGCACAAAGTAACTGAAGGGTGACATATGAAAATGGAAGATTTGTATTTACTTACTGTAAAGCTTCCTTCTCGGTGGTCCAGAGTGGGGCAGTCCTTGATTCCTTACTCCTGGGAAAGCGTCTCCTCTTCCATAAACAGGGCCGGCCAAACTTGATCCCAGGGAGGAGGGGCTTATCCTCTGATCCCCAGTCATATCGAAAGCCAACCTCCTTCGATCGTCTGTTAATATAAGCTTAACAAACATTCCCTTCATTCCCCCAACCCCGGTAGCCATAAAAACTACCAGTATCCAGAGGTTCCAACAACAACAAATCTTTATTCAAACTTCAACCATAACAATTAACAGTAGTTCCTTATAAGTTCTGGTCATCAGACCTTCACTTCACACAGTCCACCTAAGTTTTCTCAGCTCTCCTGCAGGTCCTTGAAAGACCCAACAATTGCCGCCTCAAACGAGGGTGGGTAGGACTGCCCCACTCTGGACCACCGAGAAGGAAGCTTCACGGTAAGTGAATACAAATCTTCCATTCTCTGGTGGTCCAGGAGTGGGGCAGTCCTTGACTCCTTACTCCTGGGACGTAGAAAAGCAGTACATCCCGGAGGGGGGGGCAGGCGACTCTCGGACTCACAAGGCCTGCTGAAGGACTCTCCTACCAAACGCTGCCTCTGCCGATGCTAGTTTGTCAATTCGGTAATGTCTTGGAAATGAATGTACAGACCTCCAGGTAGCAGCTTTGCAAATGACTTCCAGAGAAGGGAAAGCTCTGTACGCCACTGAAGTGGCCGCCCCTCTCAAAGAGAACTTTATATGCCTGATCTATACACTCCCTCATCCACCTGCTTAAGGTAGAATTGGATACTCCCTTCCCCAGTGAAGCTTGTCTAAAGGAGACAAATAAGGATTCTGTCTTCCTCCAATCCTTAGTCCTGTTTAAGTAAAACTCAGTGCCCTACACATGTCCAGACAGTGCCATAACTTCTCCTTCTTATGTATAGGGTTAGGACAGAAGACTGGAAAAAAGATATCTTCGGATCTATAGAACCTGGAATTGATTTTAGGAATGAATGCTGGGTCTAGACGAAGCACCACCCTGTCATTGTGAAAAACACATAGGTCCTTATGGATAGACAGAGCCCTTAACTCTGATACCCTTCGAGCGGAGATGATCCCCACAAGGAAGATCCGTCTTCAGTGTCAATTCCTTCACAGGACAGGAAGACATGGGCTCAAAAGGTGCCTTACACAATGCCTGTAGCACCATGTTCAGCTTCAAGGTGGGAAATCTATGAGCTGTTGGGGGATTTATAAGAGATGCCCCCCTAAAAAAAGTTTAATGTGTGGATAGCTGGAAAAAGATTTCCCGTTTTCCGTCCATCTTGAATTTTCTCAGTTGTATGTGTTTGTTGAGCCATTTTAAATCCAAAATAGCTCTGATGTCTTCATTCTTTTTTGGTACTGTATGTAGCCGTCTCTGTATGTATACCGTCTCTGTATGTAGAAGATGTATCATTGACTTGTGTTTTTCTGGTAAGCGTTTCTTTGAAATCTCCAGGAATCGGTTTCTTGGAAGCCTTTCACATTCCAAGGCATATCCCAGGGTCAACGTGTCCAAAACCCATTTGTCGGAGACTGTTTGGTGCCACTGACTGGAGAACCTCTGTAGTCTGGCACCTATCCCCATCACAAACTGGGCATAGTCATGCTGAAGCAGATTTCTTGGGACCCTTTGCCACTTGTCCGGGCTTTCCCATGAATGGACGAGGCCCCGCATCTCTGGGTTTTTGTTGCCACCTTCCTTTGAAACCTCTGGTAGACTGCGTTCTGTCATCCCTTCTGAAGTCTCGAAAGGACTGAGGTCTCCCTCTGTACTTCATGGTTTTCTTCTTCGATGACAGCACCTGCTTTTTGTCCTTGTCCTCGACTGAATAGCGCTCCAGGCCTGCCCCAAAGAGATTAACACCTTTAAACAGTACCGCTGCCACTACAGGCCATGGCTCGTGCTGATAGTTGCATTGCGTCCAAGGACGCATCTGCTGCGAATGCGTGGCCAGCGCAATCTTTTTCAGTTCATCTTTCAGACTCTTAGGTATATCACTGTCAGCAGAAGTTAGTTCTGATGCCCATGTGTAAGCCACTCTGGCAAACAGTGATCCCATAGCCGACGCCCTCAGGGAAATAGCCGAGATCTCTAAATCCCCATGCAGGGCCTTTTCTACCTTATCACAACTGTCCTTCGGTAGGCCAGCAGCATCCATAGACAGGAGGGATGTGGATGCTAGTGAACTGATCAGATCATCCAACGTTGGAAGTTTAATCCTCTTTGTTGCCTCTGGAATAAGAGTGTACAGTTTGTTAAACAGTGGGTTCCCAGACTCGGGATTGGCTGGATGTTCCCATTCTGCCATAATTATATTGTAAAAGGCTGCAGGGAAAGGAACTCCTGTTGTTTTTGTAGGTGTTTTGGGTATGGCCTTGCCAGCCCCCACAGGCAAGCCCGGGTCCTCCTTGTCCTCCTGTGTCTTTGGGGTATATGTTAGTTCTAGGGACCTAATTACCTTGGACAAAACTTTATTTTACAGGTCCTGTGGGAAGAGCCTAGATTGCATGATTGGCATCACTTCCTCTTCTTCCTCTGATAGTTTCCCTTCTTCCTTTTCTGGGGCAGACAATACAGAGGAGTCGTCGTCCTCCTCCTCCTCCCCCCCCCTAATTAAGGGAGTGAAACCTTTTTCTTGGACCTGGACTCTGGTTTTCGTTGTAGGGGGAGGGGTACCTTCTAAACTAGGACTCCTGTCCCTCTTAGAGTTAGATCCAGAATTTTGGCCAAGAGCTGCTTGTTGCCACAGCCTTGTAAATTCCTTTTGCATTTCCTCTTTAAGCCAAGATAAAAGTTTAAACTGGGCTTCAGCCCCAGAATTCTCCATGGCTTGAGAAGTTAAACTGATGAACTGTGAGGGTTCCAGGCTCTCAGAACCTTGAGATCTAGATGTTCCCGCCTTTTCAGCCATTTTAGTGGATACCTGAAAGTGAAAGTAGTCTCCATCACTATTCTATCCACCCAAAATGGAAGATGCTTCTCCCCCTTTGCTATGGCACACCCAGAAGGTACTGAGCAGAGTTAAACTCACCATTACCCAGCCAGAAGACTTTTGAGAGAAGAACCCTTAACCAGGTCTACATCCCATTCTCAAAGTCAGCCTTAATCAGTACTGCTTGAAAAAAGGGGAAAGGTGAGGTGGCCAAGGCAAAAAGGGGGGGGGGGGTTTGAAAAAGCAAAAGTACACCTTTGCACACGTTTCCCTCTTCTGTTTCCCCCATCACCCATGCGTTTCACCTTACACAGTCCTACTGTGATTCAGATGATCGGGTAGACTGCTTTGGAGCTCCTTCCTCCTTGCCACCTTCTGTAAGCAAGAGAGGACTCTGTTGGTGCGCCAAAAGGGAAAAAGGCGTCGTTCTTCCAGCCTTTTTGCTCATCGTCTCACCTCCAAGCCGCTGCTTTAAGCCGGGGTCCGACACGGGGTCAGGAGGGGAGAAGCTAGCCGCAGTCACACTCCCAGCGGGGTCCTGAGAGGATTCCTCGATGTCACGGCCACCTGGTTCCCAGTGTAGCCAGCATCGGATTTACAATAAAGCATCTCTCACAGACGCAGTAGCCAGGAAAGGAATTACCTTCCACTAGGGCCTCTTCGCTTGTTGTTGTCGCTTTTTAAAAAAAGTCATTCATGATTTTTGTGCTTGGAGAACACAGCCAGCACGTCCTGCTTCGAAAGCAGGGCTGGTAAGACTGGGGATCAGAGGATAACCCCCTCCTCCCTGGGATCAAGTTGGGCCAGCCCTGTTTACGGAAGAGGAGGTGCTTTCCCAGGAGTAAGGAGTCAAGGACTGCCCACTCCTGGAACACCGGAGAACAGAAGTTTCCTCATCATACTTAGATCTAAAAAAGAAAGCCACCAAGATTCAAAGTGATATATCTTTGTACTCAAACTTTACATTAATGACTATATGCAATATAGACAGACTTAGGAACATTTTAATACAAACATACAACTAGTGTATAAAAAACTTGCAAACGTAACATTTTTATTCATAACCAGTAACTGATAACTGACAAAATCTTGTCCTTGTGACTGGAGTTGCAGCCAAGGCACTATTTGAATATCTAGATCCTGGCTCCTTGAAATCCTGCTGAAGTCTTAAAATGCTGAAATATTGGTATGTCATATTTGTTAATTTTTACATTTCAACTGGGTTTATAGGATTACAAAGTCTCCTAAATAGTACAATACCAAAATAAAATTCCAGCATGCCCTACCAATGGCATAATTACACTAACCAAAAACAGCCAGATTAAGAAAACTATTCAGTGGGTTTCCAGGGAAAGAAATTTTTAAAACCTGGCGTAGACTCCAAGCATACCTCCCTATATAGCCTCACTGTACAAACACAGAACATGGATGTTACAGAAACGAAAGTTTTCTTCATCTATAGAGTGTGTGATGAGATATAGAAGTCTATCAATCAAATATGGTCTAAACTATTCAGTGATTTATATGAAATTCATTTACTCATTCTGTCTACACATACTATGTGTGTGTGTGTGTGTGTGTGTGTGTGTGTGTGTATGTATGCATGTGCTGCTATCTCAAAATATCTATATATGGCTACTGTATATGGATTATTTTGATCATCTTGAAGAAGTGGTGCCTGATATTTTCTACACCATTATGATTTATGTGGCATGGCATATTTTAAAAAGAGAACATAAAACATCAGAGACTTTGTAATGAGAGAGTGAACTACTCTGATGAGATGATGAAAAGAACAGAAAATGAAAATTAAGTTCAGAAAATAAGCCTCACTCATTACTCACTGGACCAAAACCACCAGTAAATACTAGTCTGCTGGGTAGCATACAAACTGCCAGCAAGGTCTGTAAAACTAGCAGGGACAGCTGGAGACACACCACAAAGTTTACCATAAGGCTTTCTGCAGACTTGACTGATGGGAAAAATGTACTCCCTTTGTCTGTTCTTGCACAAAGTAGACAGTAAGATCACCTTTCAGGGAAAAACCACAGGGAAGATGGGAGGGAAATAGGAATGAAAACACTGAAGAATACTGAAGAAGATTAAGGGGCAAACTACATGCTACATGTAAGATCGAACAATGAAATCCCAACTGACAGTATTATCAAACAAAAGAAACATAGGTGAGGCATTTCTAAACGATGAATAGGCAGGGAGAGTGGATTCTTCACATACACTTTTCCAGTTGTCTTCCTTGCATCAAAACCCTTTACCCATCATGAATCAGTAGTTCTATTTTAACTTTATACACATGCAACTGAAATCTTTGAGGGGAGGCAGCTTGCACTGGAAAGGTATAATGGAAACACAGTAAGTTTGTGTGGGGGGAGTTAAATCTACTGCAGAAAATGCAACAGTTCCTAAAGCAGTTCTCTAAAACGTGGGGTTTTATTACTCATACCTGGGCACTAAGAGGGAAAAAGGGACAGCAAGATTTAAAATGGGAGTAGGCAATTATAGACTGGATTCAGGTTTGATCCTTATTCTAAACAACAGGATGAGGAGCCATGGCTTACTGGCAGAACACCAGTGGCAGAGCATCTGTGTGGTATGCAGAAGGTCCCAGGTTTAATCCCCAGCATCTCCAGTTAAAAGGATCAGGTAGACCTACAACACCTCCTAGAACTAACACCAAGAAAAGATGTCCTTATCATCATAG
This sequence comes from Gekko japonicus, assembly GCF_001447785.1. Classification (NCBI taxonomy): domain Eukaryota; kingdom Metazoa; phylum Chordata; class Lepidosauria; order Squamata; family Gekkonidae; genus Gekko; species Gekko japonicus. The sequence continues at coordinate 48,434 of NW_015165251.1, forward strand.
GGGACTGGAATGCGAAAGTAGGAAGTCAAAAGGTAATCGGAATAACAGACAAGTTTGGCCTTGGAGAACAAAATGAAGCGGGGCAAAGGCTAACAGAACATGCTGGCCATAGCAAACACCCTCTTCCAACAATCTAAGAGGCGACTCTACACATGGACATCACCAGATGAGCAACACCGAAATTAGATTAATTATATAATTTGCAGTCAAAGATGGAGAAGCTCTATATGGTCAGTAAAAACAAGACCTGGAGCTGACTGTGGCTCAGATCATGAGCTACTCATTGCAAAATTCAGGCTTAAACTGAAGAAAGTTGGGAAAACCACTAGGCCATTCAGGTTTGACCTAGATCACATCCCTTATGAATATACAGTGGAGGTGAAGAATAGGTTTAAGCTGGGCTCTTTTTGTAGAAAAAGCCCAGCAGGAACTCATTAGCATAATAGGCCACACCCAACAGCAGAAACTCATTAGCACATTAGGCCACACCCCTGACAGTGCAGATCTGCCCTCACGCAGGAGGGAGAGCGTGTACATGAATAAACCCTGATCTTAAAGGTGCCACTGGACTCTTTTGGATTACTACTTATGGGGGGGGGGACACACACACACAGATCTGCCCTCACAGAGGAGGGAGAGCTTGTACCTGAACAAACCTTGGTCTCAAAGGTTCCACTGGACTGTTTTGGATTGCTAGCTATGGGGGGGGGAGAACGCACAGCTCTGCACAGAAAGGAAGAAAAAGAAAGGAAGGAGGGAAAGAAAGAAAGAGAAGGAAAAAAGGGAAAGA
>NW_015165251.1:50000-86074 GCF_001447785.1 Gekko japonicus
ACCCCTGTGGCCCACCCCCCATCAAGCTACCCCCCAACCGCACCAGCAAGGCCCCAAGCACCCTGAGCGGGCTGACCGGGGAAACTCACCATGCTTCTTTTTGCTCTGGCAGCCCAACTGAGGGCTGCTGGGAGCAGGGGGCATGGCTAAGCCGTATTACAGCCGGAACACGGTTCCAGTGCGTTCCGGCCCAAAACTAGCCCTGGGTTTAAGGGACTAGATTTGATAGACAGAGTGCGTGAAGAACTATGGATGGAGGTTCGTGACATTGTACAGGAGGCAGCAATCAGCACCATCCCAAAGAAAAAGAAACACAAGAAAGCAATGTGGCTGTCTGATAAGAACATAAGAGAAGCCAATGTTGGATCAAGCCAATGGCCCATACAGTCCAACACTTTGTCACACAGTGGCCAAAAATATCAGGTGCCATCAGAAGATCCAGAAGGGGGGCAAGGACACTAGAAGCCCTCCCACTGTTGCCCCCCTCCCAAGCACCAAGAATACAATGCATCACTTGCCCCAGACTGAGAGTTCCTATCTATACCTTATGGCTAATATCCACTGATGGACCTCTTTACAAAAAGTAGAGGAAAGAAGGAAAGCAGAAGGCAAAGGTGAAAAGCAAAGGTTTACCCAACTGAATGCAGATTTCCAGAGAACAGCAAGGAGATATAAGGAGGCCTTCCTGAATGAACAATGCAAAGTAAGAGAGGAAAACAATCGAATGGGAAGGACTACAGATTTCATCAAGAAAATTGGAGAAATCAAGCGTACATTCCGTGCAAAGCTGGCCATGATAAAGGACAAAAATGGTAGGGACCTAACAAGCAGAAGAAAAGAAGAGATGGCAAGAATACATAAAAGAACCTTGACAACCATGACGGTGTGATTACTGACCTCCAGCCAGACATCCTGGAGCGCAAAGTCAAATGGGCCTTAGAAAGCATTACTAACAACAAAGCTAGCGGAGGTGATGGTATCCCAGCTGAGCTATTCAAAGTCTAGAAAATGATGCTGTTAAAGTGCTGCACTCAATTTGCCAGCAAATTTGGAAAATGCTACAGTGGCCACAGGATTGGAAAAGGTCAGTTTACATTCCAATCCCAAAGAATGGCAATGCCAAGGAATGTTCAAACTATCACACAATTGCACATTTCACATGCTAGCAAGGTCATGCTCAGGATCCTACAAGCTAGACTTCAGCAGTAAATGGATAGAGAACTGCCAGAAATACAAGCTGGGTTTCGAAGAGGTAGAGGAACTAGAGATCAAATTGCCAACGTTCGCTGGATTATGGAGAAAGCAAGGGAGTACCAGAAAAACATCTACTTCTGCTTCATTGACTATGGTAAAGCCTTTGATTGTGTGGATTACAACACACTATGGCAAATCCTTAAAAAGATGGGAGTACCAGACCACCTCACACATCTCCTGAGAAACTTGTATAAGGATCAAGAAGCAATAGTTAGAACTGGATATGGAATAACTGCTTGGTTTAGCATAGGAAAAGGAGTACGACAAGGATGTATATTATCACCCTGCTTATTTAATTTATATGCAGAGTACATAATGCGAAATGCCGGCCTGGATGAATCACAAACTGGAATTAAGATTGCTGAGAAAAACAACAACAACCTCAGATATGCAGACGATACCACTCTAATGGCAGAAAGTGAAGAGGACCTAAAGAGTCTCTTGCTCTCGGTAAAAGAGGAGAGTGCAAAAGTTGTCTTGAAACTCAACATCAAAAAAACTAAGATCATGGCATCTGGCCCCATCACTCCTTGGCAAATAGAAGGGGAAGTAACGAAAGCAGTGACAGACTTCACGTTCCTGGGATCCAAGATCACTGCAGACGGTGACTGTAGCCATGAAATTAAAAGACGCCTGCTCCTTGGGAGGAAAGCAATGGCAAACCTAGACAGCATAATAAGAAGCAGAGACATCACCCTGACAACAAAAGTCTGTATGGTCAAAGCAATGGTATTCCCAGTAGTAATGTATGGCTGCGAGAGATGGACCATAAGGAAGGCCAAGGGCCGAAGAAGAGATGCTGGAGAAGACTCTTGAGCGTCCCTTGTATTGCAAGGAGATCAAATCAGCCAATCCTAAACGAAATCAACTCTGACCAGATGCTGAAGCTCAAATACTTTGGCCACCAAATGAGAAGGGAGCACTCACTGGAGAAGACCCTGATGCTGGAAAAGACTGAAGGTCAAAGAAGAAGGGGACGGCAAAGGATGTTATCGATGCAATGAACATGAAATTAAGCAAACTCTGGAGGACGATGGAAGACAGGAGGGCCTGATGTAATGTGGTCCATGTGGCCCATGGGGTCTCGAAGCATTGGACTTGACTGTGCGACTGAACAACAACAACAAGCAGGTGAGCTGAAAGACCTCAGCCTGAGAAACTGGAGAGCTGCTACTAGTCTGAATAGATAATACTGACCTTGATGGACAGATGCTCTAAATCAGTGTAAGGCAGATTCATGTGTTCATGAGTGCATACTGCAAATGTGCTCCCCAATATTGCTATAATTATTGTGGTTGGTCAAGTTTAAACTAATACATTTGGTATTATACTTGCTTGTAATACGGTAACTCTTAAAGACTGAAATATCAAAATGAAATACAATACATATGCAGAATACAACTCTATGCTTGAAGTCAAATGCAAGCTTGATTCCATCCTGGCTTTAAATAAGGCTTCAAATGCAAGCTTGATTCCATACTGGCTTCAAAACAAAATATGCTATGATGAATTATCTGCCTTGAGGGCTTAAAGTTGGTGGAAATGTATAAGACACCTTTATATGTTCCGTGCTCAAAATTTAGCTCAATCCCTGTACCTGTCATCAAGAAAATAAGGAAATATTTAACACACATTCTAAAGAAATATTTCCCTTGAGCACTAAGATAGCACAATAAAATCTGGTAAACATGTTTAGCAGTTGTATATCTTGCAGCATAAAAGCAAAATAATGAATTAGTCTTATTTATAGGTTATAAATTCCCTATTGAAAACCTTCTTGGTCTACCTCTTAGAAGCCATATTATAAAGTAACTATTTTTATTCTTCCTTTTGTGGAAGAAATTAACAGAAGCAAACTTATTAGAATTCTAGACCTGTGTTCTCTATTAACTGTATATGCAGATGGCATAAAAGAAACCTGATGACCCTTTCCAAGGAAATTTTTAGTTTCTCTAACATTCCTAAAATAAACATTAGCATATAGCTTAAAAAGCTATTATAGCTTACTATAATAACCAAACACACTGGAAGTCTAAAATGAATAAATCTAAGACTTGAAAGACTCATACTTGCTGTAAAAAAGTACAAAAACAAACAAACAAAAACAGAACAGTCATGATGAGTGTCATGACCCCCGGGGGTCATCACCTTCTGCTGCCACCACTCTGGACTTTGGGTCCCTTGAGAAGGCCCGGAGTACACTCCCAAGCCAATCCAAAATGCCCCTTTTTAAGCCAAGAACATAGGCGTGATGACCAGGCAGAGAACAATTAAACAAATGGTTTATTAACACAGTACTGGGGCAAGGAACACAAGACAAGGTGCTTTAAAATTTATAACAGTGTTTAAAGGCAAAATAAACGAATGTAATGCGACTACCTAGTTTACTTAACTGGTTACTACTTCAAGGACCACAGCCTGCCAGGCCTCCTGACTGTACTCACTGTCCCAAGTGAGGGATCTTTCTCTCAGACCAGTCCCCTCAGTTTAGCTCTGTGTGAGGCCAGACTGCAGAAGAGCAAAGAACACAGTTTTTCAGTTCAAACACCTTAAGTCAGAATCTCCTCACACAATCTCTGGAAAGTGATCGGCTACAACCCTCGCTATGCATTATGGGGATTGTAGGCTGTTTGCTTTCTACTCCCACACAGGTCTCTCCTGGGAGCAGGCCGCACTAGACCTTGCTCCCAGTCCTGCACAGATCATGACAATGAGAAATAGAGCTGCCACTATATCTTGACCATAGTGAAACTAGAGGCATATTTAGAGGTTCCCTCTCTGGCAAAGTTATCTGTGGAATTTTGAAGCAAGATTTTCATCAAAAGGTTCCCACACAGTCCTACATTAGCACCATTTTCCCCCCAAAAGGAAATTTTATACTGATTTGAAAACTACTGTTGAGGCAAAATGTCAGAGGAAGGAACAAACAAGGTTTTATAGTACCTACCAAATTTGTACCATGTTCACATTTCTAGATAGTAAGATATATTTGGGGGAGGAATTCCTGATGCCATCCCAGGAGGGAATGAGGGCGTTCTGACACTGCAAAACCTATCCACTTCTGACACAATTTTGACATGGGCAGTCCTGTTATGGGCAAATCACAACCTTAGTAGGCTAGTGGTTCCCAACCTGGTGAATTAGGATCATGGGGGAGGAAGTTGTGAAGATACTGCAAGGGTTCCTCGAATCCCTATGCACATTAAGCATTGTCATTTTGATTTTTTTGTCATTATGCAAGTTCTCAGTCAATGGATACTAATAATACAACTACTATTGTATGAGGTCTGTAAATTCTTTTGATGTTAAAAAGAGGTCCTCGTACTTGAAAAGGTTGGGAGCCTCTGCCTATTCCATGGCCCAACAAAAACATGTCACATTAAACCCTATGTAATGATCAGGAAAGGCAAAATAAAGGTGTGTGTGTGTGAATCTTTATTAAGGAAAAGTGAAGATAGACCACCATTTAGGATGTGCCCTCCAAACACCTTGTATACAACTAACAGTGCTACCCTAAGCGGAGCTACATTCTTCGAAGTCCATTGACTTCAAAGAGAGGCGTAACTGTTGAGGATTACACTATAAGAGAAGAGAGAAAGAAAAAAAGAGAGGGGATAATTTACCATGGTGCTAACTCTGGGTCTCTGCAATTACATGAGAGCCTTGCTTATCAGGTAGAACTATGTATTTGGAGAGTTTCTCTCTCTATTCTAGCTTCAGGTCCTGCCTACTAACGGAGGAAGGGGAGGAGCACACGGTATAAACTGCCATCCTACCAACAACAAGTGCACACAAACAACAAAGAAGTCTATTCCTTGCATCTTTACTTTCCCCAGTATTCCATTCTTGCCATTCTTGAGGTCTTAACGTCTTAAAGTCCTCTTCCCCAATGTCTGGTACTGTTACTAAACTAAGATAGTTTAAATACGTTTCAGGGCAACTGTGCATTATGGATTTCCCACAGATTCTGCCTCATTTTAGAGGCCAAAACACAGGTGCTTAGACTATAACAATGCTATTGTAAAATCACACAATGAGATTAATTCCTCTTGGTGACAGACATAAACACAAACACTTATTATGGGCTTATGTGTGCTGCATTGTCTGATTACAAAAATTTCTCAATGCTTTCTTCAACAGTAAACGCTGAACTACAGGAAATACACCATTGTTTTGCTGAAAAAGATGTTGTTCACTTTGCATTTTACTCTCCAAAAGAAGGGACAATTTAAAATAGTAGAAAAGTGATGTGAAAGCTTTAGCCTCAAGAATCTCAACAGCAAATGAAGTAGTATCACTACTCAATATAACTGCTCAGCAGGATCCTGAACACACTTTTTACAACTGTAAAAGTGTAAAAGTGAAAAGTGAGGCAAACCCATATATGCATATTGGCATTTGCTGGAAATTGTTCCAACGCTTTCGCATGCCCCCCCCCCCCAACTTACCCTTTGAAAAAAAGACTCTACTTGTGTAACGAACTGGTAAATAGAAGGTTAGCAACAGTTTCTATGTTATTAATTCACTCACAAAAGTTGGTTTCTAGCCTTCCGATTTAAATTGCCATCTTGATTGCCTGTTGCCTTACAGAATAGATGCTGACAGCGCAGAAAGAAATGCTTAACAGCATTGCATTATGTTCCTTTTGACTCCGCAAGTGGTTAACTACATATATGGGACACAGCCAAGAAATGCACAAAGGGAATTGACTCCTATGATTTCCTTTACTTGGAGAACATTGGTAAACAATCAGGACAGACAGTCTGATGGTGATCATCTATTAATTAATTCCACAAAGTTTTTAAACAAAAGCATATGCTCTAAGTAGGTTTTTTAAAAATAAAGTAACATAATAAGATGAGAACAAATAAAACCGATAGGACTATACTTGGATTACTATTACACTAGGGGGCAATGCATTTCATTTATGTTACTCCATGAATACATGGGGAGTTTCTGCTGTTAGTGACAGATTTCAAGAACAGCCTCTGAGGCTCAAAAGCCTCATGGAAATAAGATACATAATTAATGCCATTTTTGCACAGAGATACAATCCAGAGCTCTAATGATATGAGCTTTAAATGTGAATGACACAGTGCTTACAAGGATTATATATAATAAATATGTTCCTTCTAACATCATACCCATGCATTGATGGCTTGCAAGGAATCATGGGAATGAGAGTAAACCAAGGGAGGTTTCCACTTCCCTTATAGTACAAGAAAATGAACTCTGGAACTGAAGGAAAGCCTCCTGATCACTTAGTCCTAAACTAAGCTATATTGCAATTGCCCTATGGACTACTAAGGTTGAGGCTATCAGAAAGATCAGGGAGCAAGGTATTTTTTAATCTCATGTCAATGCTGTATGAAAGAACGGGGGAAGAGAAAGTGCACTCATTATGGAAATACTGTAAGCTGCTAGAGGCTTGAACACACCAATTACCTTTTCTTCACCTTTCATTGTTTTTCCTTTCCCCTCATCCTTATAAATGATGGTCACTGCCCTTAATACTCTGTGGATCTCGGAGGGCAGTGAGCATATTTTAGAGGGGAGATAAGTAACAAATAAATATTTTTCTGCCTACCTGGGAAGGGCCATGAGTATGGAGAAAGCTTTGCTTTGTCTGTGGGTATCTATGATTCACTGCCCTATTGGATGCAGAGGTTGCATATCTGGGAGCCATTGTTTAATCCTGCTCTGTGAAAAGTTTTAGAAATGGAGAACAATGTCTCGCCCATCACTGATCCACATGTTGTGCAGGAAAAAAGAGTCACTGTACATTTAATACTTTGTTGTTGTTCAGTCGCACAGTCGAGTCTGACTCTTCGCGACCCCATGGACCAGTTCCCGCCAGGCCCTCCTGTCTTCCGCCGTCCTCTGAAGTTGGCTCAATTTCATGTTCGTTGCATCGATGACACTGTCTAACCATCTCATCCTTTGCCGTCCCCGTCTTCTTTGACCTTCAATCTTTCCCAGCATCAGGGTCTTCTCCAGTGAGTGCTCCCTTCTCATTTGGTGGCCAAAGTATTTGAGCTTCAGTTTCATTATCTGACCTTCCAGGGAACAGTCAGGGTTGATTTCTTTTAGAATTGACTGATTTGTTCTTCTTGCAGTCCAAGGGACTCTCAAGAGTCTTCTCCAGCACCATAGTTCAAAAGAATCTATTCTTCGGCGCTCAGCTTTCCTTATAGTCCAACTCTCGCAGCCATACATGACTACTGGGAATACCATTGCTTTTGACCATGCGGACTTTTGTTGGCAGGGAGATGTCTCTACTTTTTATCATGCTGTTTAATTTAATACTACCCGAAAATAAGACCTACCCCAAAAATAAGCCCTAGCAGGATTTCTATGCATTTGTGGTATAAGCCCTAGTGTGTCTTCTTGAGAAAAAATAAATATAAGACAGTGTCTTATTTTCGGGGAAACACGGTATATACTGTGAAATACACTTGGTGATCTTTATATGATATATAGAATGGCAAATATGCTATTAGACTGAGGAATGGCACCAAAAGAACTGTCAAGACATTTTACCAGTTATACAAATTCATGCTTAGAAAAGTTACTTTAAATGTATATTGTTGGCAACAATTTTCAGTTAGCAGTACTCCATTTTTTAAAAAAATAAAAGCAAGAAAAAAGAACAGTCCTAGTTTTACCAGTTCACAGCAGTGTTCCCTCTAAGCTGAGTTAGTGTGAGCTAGCTCACAGTTTTTTAGCCTGTGGCTCACACATTTTTGTCTTTGCTCAGGAAGGATGGCTCCGGAGCAAACTAATTTATGCAGTAGCCAAATCCCTCTCTCACAACTTTGATGCAGGGAAGCTCACAAAGTAGAATTTTTGCTCACTAGACTCCACAGCTTAGAGGGAACATTGGTTCACAGTGTTCATTTGATCTCTGGAATGAAACCCCTGAGGTGTTTCAGTGGACTTCCCGCAAGTTTCAGAAACAAGAGATTAGATCCTTTTTACATGTTCAAAATTCATAAGATTTTTTTTAATTTTACATTTTTAAATGCAACATTATTAAGCACAAAAGGTTGGACCTGCCTTGAACTACAAGGAACTGTGCAATATGTTTTAAATAAATAAATGATGGTGTTCTTTTAAACAAAATTGTTGCTGAAGGTTGGGGGGAAACCCAGAACAAATACGTTGTGAGACATGAAGGACTCCAGCAATGGGGAAAATTGGGACCTCCCCCTCCCCCCATCCATTCAAGCAGAGCTCAAATAGCAAGGGAAGCGACTTCATCCATCTTGCTTCAGTACCTTATACCACATGGCATTTGTGGGAGAGTTCCCCTGACTCTCAAGAGTGGCTTTAGAGAGGGTGCAGGAGGCTGCTGTGATATAGGGGAAATGGAAAAGAGTCACTTATGCTAACTCCTTTTATTCCTGCAAGCTTAGATATAACCCAAAGATTCTGTTAATATAACAATCCAGACTGTAGGTAAAATATCCTCTACCTAAATGACTTGGGGTGGGGATCTGTTGTGTCCGCTGACCGCCACCAGGGGCCAGCGAACAATGGGGACTAGGCTCCTGGTCTCTCCACTGGGGGACCAATGGGACCGTGGCGGGAGATTTAAACCCACCAACGGGACCTAGGGGTGTGTCCCCAGGTATGTATATAGTTGGCCAGCCGGCCGTTTGTCTTTGTTGTGTACCAGTAAACCAGGCTGATCACTACATCGGTCTCAGTGGTTTCGACATGCATTCAACCCACTACACAATAGGACCGCTTCACATATGGTTGCCAATCAGCCTTGGAAAAAATGTCTGATCCCTTTAATTGAGACTTAACAGGATGTTATTTACAGTTCCATGCAACGAAAAGCTTCAGCTGCCCATTTCCGCCCGTTTCCACACATTAAGCCTCTATTAAAGAGACAGGATTTTTGATCCAGCCAAAATTAAGCATTTTTAAAGCAAGTGATTTAAATGAGACAGAATTAAACACATGGTGTTCGATTCCTGTTGCTTTCAGTGAGAAAAATTAAGTGCTTATTTTGGCAGTGCTTCTCTCCAGATAGTTTACCAAAGGCTAAGATTAAACCATAGAAAATATATAGAAAACAGCAAAGAGTAACACTGGTATGCCACATATACAACATACTGTGAAGCTGAAGCCTATTATTTGGACAAGTCCTATCACCTCAAGAATAATTTTAAAAAACTCTGGGAGTTGCCTTGTTAAAAAGGTAAACAGATTTCCCATTGAATTCAGTGATCACAGTGTGGGTGGCTGCATAAAGGGTTTACTGTTAAAATTCAACTGAAAAGGGAGTGAGTAAGGAGAGCCAGTATGTTTCCTCACAGAGTACACTACTACTAAAAGACTCTTTCTACTGCTCACCCCAAACTGTTAGCATGGCTAGTTAGTAGATAGTAAAAAACACAGCAAAAGATATTTCAGCATATCAACACAATTCTACCTGAATGAATCCTAACCAAAGTTACAATGTTATAAGTTCACTGATGTCAATGGGCTTAGAAGGATATAACTCAGTGCTCGCTTCGGCAGCACATATACTAAAATTGGAACAAAGGGTGTAACTCTGATTAGGACGGTGCTGTCAGTGTACACAGTTGTTCATTCATGTGCCAGTTAGCAAGGAGAGACAGATTTATCCACATTATACATGTGCTAAATTAAAGAGTTCATCTCATCTCAAACACTTGTTTTTTTCATGCAGATGTATTTTGCCCTCAATTTTAACAAAAATACTAGTAGTGACTGGAAGCTTCAGTACACATCAGACTAATCCTACATTTCAGCAGTCTTTAGTGGCTCCTTTCTCACTCGCCAAGCAGCAGGATTGGGCCCTCCATGCATCCTCCCCTCCTGCCAGAGGGCCAGGAGCAACAGCTTGCTGCTGCTCACTCCCAGATTTCTGTATGCACATTGTTTGCATAGAGCTAACAGACAGGAACAACCACGGTTTGCTCACCTACCCCTCCCATGGATGGCAGAAGCAGTACTTCCACTTCCTTGCTGATTTCATAAATATGAATGGGGGCAAGTAGCAGCAGTTCCTCAATCTCCTATTATCTCTTTCTGGAAGAAGAAAGCAGCAATGACAGAATAGACCCTCTTTCCTTTCTTGCCCAGGTGGGCTGTGGCTAGGCTTGCCAAGTCCCCCCGGGGGGGGTGGGGAAACCCCGCCCGAGAGGCCCGTTACCCGCCTCGGGGGAACCCCACCCCCAAAGCACGCGACGTGCCCGGCGTCAGCACGTCACCCGGAAGTTACGCAGTCGCGTCAGGTGCGTTGGGGGCGGGGCTGCGGTCATCCGAGGGGAAACTCTATGGTCTTCCCTCGGATGATTGTGGCCCCACCCCTGGCGTGCCTGATGTGGTTGTGTCACTTCCAGGTGACGTGGTTTCAGAAACAAGAGATTAGATCCATCTTAAATTTTTAAATGCAGCATTATTAAGCACAAAAGGTTGGACCTGCCTTGAACTACAAGGAACTGTGCAATATGTTTTAAATAAATAAATGATGGTGTTCTTTTAAACAAAATTGTTGCTGAAGGTTGGGGGGAAACCCAGAACAAATACGTTGTGAGACATGAAGGACTCCAGCAATGGGGAAAATTGGGACCTCCCCCTCCCCCCATCCATTCAAGCAGAGCTCAAATAGCAAGGGAAGCGACTTCATCCATCTTGCTTCAGTACCTTATACCACATGGCATTTGTGGGAGAGTTCCCCTGACTCTCAAGAGTGGCTTTAGAGAGGGTGCAGGAGGCTGCTGTGATATAGGGGAAATGGAAAAGAGTCACTTATGCTAACTCCTTTTATTCCTGCAAGCTTAGATATAACCCAAAGATAACTCCCGGACCAGCGCTGGCCTCCCCCAGTATACAGAGGGTAAGAACTTGGCAACCCTAGCTGTGGCAGGCTGCTCCCCTAGATGGTAGACAGTAGGTATGCGGCCAGCTGCCTGACTGCACAGGCAAGCAGAAATTGCCTCTAGGAACACTCACCACTCGCAAGAATGAGGTATGCAAGTCATAGATACTGGTCCTCACAGATCAGAAAGGGGTGGCAGTAAGCAAAAACTGCTAAATCCCCTGTATCTGGAGTGGGAAGGGGAGACAGGAAGCAGTCATAGGTAATGCTATAGGTAGTGACTGAGGAGAGGATCCAACAGATAACATCTTGCCACAGGTCTCATAAATCCTGGAACCTGCCCTCAATGTCTCTAGTTCTGGAACCAGAGTGGTGATGGAGTAAGGGAGACATAAGAATATGGCACATTGGCATGGTACAGATAATCCAAAAGATGCAAAAGTTACAGTCCATGCGCTTTTGCAAGAATTTACAGTACTCTATCACTGCACCTGGATGAAGTGATCTTAAAATATTTATACCTTGCATTATGAAGACCCTCAAAGCATTTCACTAATTAACAAGGTCAGTAAAAATAACATGCAAACACAAAAAGGGAATTGCCAACATCAAAATTTAAAACAAATAAAAAGAAAAGAAAAGAAAGCCACAGTAAAACAGGCAGTCAGATTTTAAAACAAATTAAAAACTTCTTAAAATAACCTGGTGCTAACCAATCTATGAAAGCAAAGGCACTGTGATGACCCTAGCCACTTGGGTCCTAAAACATCAAAACCAGTTCTATGAAGTGGCCCCAGACACAAACTGAGAGCCAATAAAGATGTATCAATAACATACATACATCGACCTATATATATTTCAGGAAATTCTGCCAAGCATTCAGCCTTTTCCTTGGCTTTTGATGATTCATGGCATTAGTTGCCCTAATTGGGAATTTCCTTGCCTTCATAATTATATGACACAGCCACCAAGAGTTGTTTTCCCTGTAATTTTGGTGGGTTGAACTTTCTTAACAGGTATGCTTACGATAACTTAGGTTTTTGTCACAGAATGGCACATTAATAAGTAAAAATGAAATTCTGTATCTGTAACAGAAAGTAATATATTTGAGAACTGCTTTTACAAGAAAGGTATGAGTTAAAAACACCACCAGCAAAACCAAGTCACTTAAACTGTGGTCAGATTGCTTCCTCATGTAAAGATAAGGCTACTTCCTTGTAACTATGAAAAACTGCTTCTAAGTATTAACCAGAGGATGGAACAAGGCAACTAGTGAAATGTGTACAAGATCAATAATAATCAGAATAACAACAATTTGTTATGAAAGTGCTTCATTTGTTTTAACTCAGTAAATGTTACAAAAAACAGGGTTAAACTGGGCAACTATTAATAACCATGTATTGTAGGTTTAAGACTGGCCAAGAGACGGTGCCTTGCCTCAAGCGATGTATGGAGTCTGTAGCCAAAACTGTATTTGTCCAGCAGCCTCCCAAGTCAACAGTTCATTCCCTCAGCTATTACGCTCCACTGGCCTCAATGTACTTTTTATTAAATAAAACACAGACTTGACAAAATAAAGAAAAGCAAAAAATGGGAAGCATGCAAGAATGGGACTGAAAGAACCCAGGTAATCATGCAATAAACTACACATGGGGAAACCCCTGTAACTCCTTCATTAGATATCCATGGCATATTAAACAGATGAACAAACACCAAATTATGGTGTGGGTACAATTTCAGGAGATTTAAATTTCAAGCCAATCATACTGGCTTTTTAGATAGAGGAAAATCCTCAAGTGTCTTGCAATACCAGTAATTCAAACATATTTCCACAAAATCACCACAGTAAAGCCATCATTAAATCAGCCTCACAACATAACTAGATAAATTTGAAGTGATGTGACGATCACTTGAGATGCTGAAATAAAATATTTTTGCCCCTTTCCTGTCTGTCTGTCTATCTATCTATATGCCAGGATGGTTGGAACTTTTTGGAGGATTCTGTAGTTTGGATTTCATAGACCACTAAAAGAACAAGGGGAGGGGAAGGTCTCAATGGCCAACTCACTGTAATACTGTGCTGCAGATGGAGTAGTGTGTGCCATTTTTACATTTTAAGAACAAAGATGAATTAGAAAGAACAATAATATAAACTTTGAAAATGTAATGATGTGTTGGAAAACATGGAGCAAAGACTTCACAATAAGTTTTGAAAAAAGAGCTAGACAATGGAGAGGAATTTCTATTGTTGTACACAAAGTGGGATTAATTTAGTGATGCATTTTCCATGTTGGATCCAGACTTAATTTTCCAATGACCAAATGGAATTTTCCTGCCTTCCCTCCATCCAGCCCATTGATCTCTACAAAATGCTTTCTTGTTGAGTCGCACAGTCGAGTTCAACTCTTTGCGACCTCATGGACCACATCACATCAGGCCCTCCTGTCTTCCGTCATCCTCTGGAGTTTGCTCAATTTCATGTTTGTTGCATCGATAACAATGTCTAACCATCTCATCCTTTGCCATCCCCTTCTTCTTTTACCTTCAATCATTCCCAGCATCATGGTCTTCTCCAATGAGTGCTCCCTTCTCATTTGGTGGCCAAAATGCATCTTTGGGATATAAGGGGCCCCGGGGTGCTCCCTTATCATTTGGTGGCCAAAATGCATCTTTGGGGTATAAGGGGCCCTAAGGAATGTCAAGAGGGGTTCTGAAGGAGAGGAGGGAAATCAGAGAAGATTTTGTCTGCATCCTACTCTCCATATCCAAGCTGCTTCCCTTCTCTATAAGCAACTACTATGCGTGCAAACAAGTCAGTTAACACCCATCAGAATCTGTATTACTCAAAAGAACCCTGCACTTGTCATTTTCTGCAACACAGCAATGTTATTGAAGTCCATCAGTGGCTATTAACCACAAGGTATAGATAGGAACTCTGAGGCTGGGGCAAGTGATGCTCTGTATTCTTGGTGCTTGGGGGGGGCAACAGTGGGAGGGCTTCTAGTGTCCTGGCCCCACTGCTGGACCTACTGATGGCACCTGGTATTTCTGGCCACTGTGTGACAGAGTGTTTGACTAGATGGGCCATTGACCTGATCCAACATTGGCTTCTCTTATGTTCTTATGTAGTGCCGGCACAGAGTAGTGGCAAGAACTGGACTTGGACAAAAGACACCTTTGAGTCAATTATTTATTTCATTTATCAATGAACCTCGTTGTGGGAAGTTAATAAGAGGGATACCAATATAACTAAGAAATATCACTGAGGGGATCAGATGTACATATCTGTCCTTCCACAGTAGAAATGAAAATCACCTTCACATGCACAGAGAAAGCAGTATTGCTACAGGAAGCACACAAGTCAGGCATAAGTCAGATTGGCCAGGTTCCCTGTACAATGGCAAACAAATGCTCTAAATAAACTTTATGCCTACACATGAAACAAGTGCTAGGTAAATAGGGAGAAGTGTCTGAAATATCAATGAAGAAATAGTTCAGCAACAAGACATATTTAGGAATGAGTCAGATCACTAGTTCACCTAGCCCAATGTAGCCTATTCTGACTGGCAGAGGCTCTCTGGAGTCTCAGGACAAGGTTTTTCCTAGCCGTGTGCCTGGATATCCTTTTAACTGGAAATATCAGTGATTGAACCTGGGATCTTGAGCATGCCAATGGCTGCATTTTATCACTGAGCTATGGGCTTTTCCTATATCAGCATCAGCTGCAATATTCAGGACTACCTGTGCCAGTACATGAAGCAGAGGTATACCAACTACCTGCAATTTCATCATCATTATTTAAAGAAGTGTCTAAAATATACTAGGAAAGCACTATATATGTCCTTGCTTTGTTTCTCTAACAGATCAAGGTAATGCTTAGCTGTTTCCAAATGGTGCGGCAAGGCGGGATATAAATTGAAAATAATAAATAAGTATATAAATAAATGGAAACATTATGATATGGGTGTGGTGATGATGACTGGGATAGAATACAAAGAAACTTTAAGACAATAAAAAAGAATCAATTGGTTATTAATAAAACCAAAGTCAAATTAAAAGGCCCACAGAACCTCCATATTGTTTAAAAAAGCTAGCAGGATCATCTAAAATAATTTTTAACAGAGTAAATTATCTACTTCAATACATGGCCTGACCCAGCCACAAGCAACTTGTGTACCAGTAGCCCCATCTGTAACACAAAATTATATGAAAATAGAAAGCAAATCAGATACCAATCCCAAAGGACATTACAACCTAGAGAAGTTATTGATTCAAGACAATTTGGAAAATCCCCAAATTACTATAAAAGAAAGAAGGCACCCCCTGCATAATAGGGAGATAGGAAACCTTCCAAAGGGAATGACACAGATGAATGCTAGAGGGAATTAAGAACAAAAGGGGCATGAACTTAAGCTGTACACAAGGCAGCCACAGGCAGATTTTTGTTTTGTATGCAGTACTAAGCATATGGAACAAAGACTCCAAAAGCAGTGCAAGGGAACAATTAGAGTAAACAGTTTTGAAAATAACTTGGAAAAATACCAAGAGAAGAAAATACTGTGGAACACATCCGCTAGTGTAGAACAGGGCAGGGTCCTAGATGTGTTTCTCTAGGCCTGCTTATGTCCTTAAGTGACCTCAGTTTTTATTTGTATGTCTTCTGCAAATAGTATATAGGGTATTCAAGGTCAGAACGGCTCTACAGTAGTACAGCTCCCTCAAGCAACACAAGAGTTTGACATTGCTAAACCATACAGAAGAGCACAGCCCTTCTCTTGCTCAAACAGCACATATCTGCAAGCAGAATTGTTTCGCTCTATTTGTACAGGTTTTGTTCCCCGCGACACTGTTATTCGTTCCTCTGGTTCCAACACATTTTGTACATTAAATATGGTTTTACTTACTTATTAAAAAGGCGTTTAATGTTACTAAGCTTGGCATTTCCTTCTGATGTACTTAGTAGTTGTAGAAAATGAAATGGTATATGATGGCATTTAGCATTCAAAGCAACAGAACTGATATATGCTTTAGATTACACATAGACACATTTTATCTAGGAGAAAACATTTTATTTTACACATTATGTTAAAAGCTGTAATCACACAATATGAATTCCAATGGCAAATGAAACATGAACGCACATATCCAAATGTCCTCAGCAATACTAAAAACATTATGGATAAATGGGAATCTGCATACAAAAGGTTATACTTATATGGAGTTATGCAAAGGGTCTGGAGAAATCAGGCTTGAATAACAGGAATTCTGTGGTACTATAGCATGCAACTATTTTCTTTATCAGACTATCTAGGGATATCTTGCACAGTACTGGAGGCATAGATTTCCACAACTCTATCTTAACTGGGATTCATTCTCTTGTTACTACTACAGGGTGGCGCTGGGAGAGAAAGTGTCCCCAAGGCACCCGCTAGTTTGCGGGGTTCCTCAAGGAGCGCTTCTCCTCTCCCATCTACATGCACCCCCTCACCCAGATAGTGTGGCGTTTCAGGCTGAGGTGTCATCAGTATGCTCATGACACCCAGCTATTTTTGTTGATGGGTGGCCATCCGGACACTGTTTCCGTGAATTTAGCTGAGGGTCTGGAAGCCATGGTAGGGTGGTTAAAGCAGAGTCGGTTAGGTAACACTGTGGTTCTGTGGCTGGGTGGCAGGGAGCCAGGGCTGGGTTTCCAAATCCCGACCCTTGTTGGAGTACCCCTAACACCAGCATCGACCATAAGGAGTCTGGACGTGACTCTGGATGCCTCCTTATCTATGGAGACCCAGGTTGCTAGGCTGGCATTTTCCCAACTACGCCAAATCAGGCAACCAGCCCCCTACCTGTCTCACTCTGACCTAGCTACGGTAATCCATGCAACAGTCACCTCCAGGATTAGGGTTGCCAAGTCTATCTTCGCCGGGAGGGCGCCAGTTACGGGAGGGCGCCAGGCACGCTGGGGGCGGGACCACGGCCATACAAGAGAAAACCATAGAGTTTTCCCTTGTATGGCTGTGGCCCCGCCCCCAGCATGCCCGTGTCACTTCCGGGTGACGCGCACATTGGGGTGGAGTTCCCCCCGGGACCCGATCCGACGCCGCCGGGGAACGGGCCTCTGGGGCGGGGGTTTCCCCACCCCCCGGGGGGACTTGGGATCCCTATCCAGGATAGACTACTGTAACTCACTCTATGCGCGTCTTCCCTTGAGACTGACCCAGAAGCTCCAACTGATTCAAAATACAGCCACACGGGTCCTTACCTGGACACCTCGTATGGCACATATTCAACCTGTGCTGCGTGAGCTACACTGTTGTCTTCTGGTGGAGCACCAGATCAAGTTCAAGGTGCTGTTTTTGACCTTTAAAGCCCTTAGAGGTCAGGGAACCACATACCTTCAGGACTGCCTCACACTATGCCCCCAGAAGAGCGTTGCACTTGGGAAGTAAGAATCTCTTGGTGGTCCCCAGCCCAAGAGAGATCCGGCTGTCCTCAACTAGTTGTTCAACTGAGAAAGCCCTGGCCCCTACCTGGTGGAACTCTCTGCAGGGCATGTAAAGCAGAGATGTTCCACCAGGCATTTGGTTGAGGACAGTGAAAGTACAGCATATAGTCAGGCAATCTCATAACCTTCATTCTCCATAAGCCCCCCCCCCCTCGGGCTTATGATATCTGAATTTTTTTCTTCGCCATCTTGGGGAGGATTATTTATTGCTGATGTATTATGTACTTTATTGTAGGATTTTAATCAAAGCTATTTATTGTATTTTCCCTCTGCTCTGAGCCACCCCGAGCCCTGCTTGCAGGGAAGGGTGGTCTAGAAATTGAATAAAATAAATAAATAAATACTGGGATTTTGCTCTAATGATCTTCCATTGGATTTTCATAAAATCTTGAGAAGCAGAACCCAATGAGTGAAGAGAAAATGCACCTTTTCATTTCCTTTTTGGTCAAAGAGACCACAAACTTCCAAGGGAATTTTTGAAGGCATATACTGCCTTGGCCATGATGAAGATACAGGAATTCCAGAAAACATACATCAATGTGCTGCAACACAGAAATGTGTATATAAAAAATCCCTTCAAAACTAGCCCTCCATATGCCAAAATGCTAAAAAAAAAATCCTAACTTAAAATATCACTTTGGGCATATAAAGAGATAATTTTGAAAGGATTTCTATTTTTGTTTGTGTCTGTGGGTGTAAAAGCATTAAATCACCTCCTCAGACTGCACGGTGGAAGTCCCACAGACTGCGCTTCAGCACAATGACAATTCAAGCATGGGGAGGGGGATCCTGATTCAGTTGTGAAATGGTATTAGGTTTTTGCAATCACATGCATAGCACCAAATGTAGCAGGAAAAATGAACAGGAAAACTGAGAGACATAAATATTAAAATGCTTCTATTACAGCTTGCCTTTTCTTCCTAAATCTCTCCCAGGTGGGTATCTGACTGGCTGCTCTGTGTCCAAATATAGCCACATCTAATTTGTGTAGCACACAGTAGGAAATAGCTGTCTGCATTAACCAAACTAATCTGTGCTGATTAAATGCTACACTTCCCCTGCTTAATACTCAGCTGCATGGCAAATAACATCTAAGGGATAGTTTGGGCACCATTGATCAGGTCAAATTCATAAAAAAATAGGGATTAGTTGATCCGTGTGGTCCTTTAGTAAAGTTCCATGCCACTAGCATTCTACTCCCCCCCCCCCCGCTTTAAAACATGGAGAATTTCTAAAATTAATTCTAGATCTGGTGCAACCGGTCATAAAACTCATACCCATGGAAAGGCTAGAAACCTTCACGACACATGCACCTTCAGTGGGAAAGTTCTAAGTCAGTCTCCCTTGCAGCTGTGAACAATGGCATCAGTAAACTTGATTTACTACTAAGGCATGACAAAAGTCACAGTTCCCCAGCTTCCTACTTAAAATGGAAGGGTAAGAAAGGAAGGGGCAAAGTTGTTGTACACCTCAGCAAGAAGTGCTGCTAAGTGCAATATTCTGCAAGAACTGCTTAGGGGTTTCTGTGTGAGGGTGCGAACACATGTATTGGTACCCTCAAAAGTAGAAAGCAGGATGGATCTAAATAATCTCACTGAGCTTCCATAACAAGCAGCCCTAATGCCCAGATCAGCTGGTTCTCATAAAAGTTTGGAAGCTAAGCAAGGCTGGTGGCAGAAGACCACCATGGAGGACTAGGTCTGCTAAGCAGAGGGAGACAATGAAAAACTACTACCAATCATTTCTTGTAATGAGGGGGCATTTCATGGGGTTGCCATGAGGCTGGTGTGACTCAATAGACGGCCCAGGCAAGCCTGATCTCATCAGATCTCAGAAGCTAAGCAGGGTCAGAAGCTAAGCAGGGGTTGCTAGAGAGGGAAACACATTATAGGCTGTGTTCCCTTAAGTTGCGCCAGCCTGTGCTGGGGCACAAATTCCCAGTCCCCAGCACACAGATCCACAGCTGAGTGCAGGGCTAAAAAACTCACTGCCGCCCTGCCTCCGCCTGGCTCCCTCAAGTCCGTGGGAGAGGCACAAAAACCAAGCCTCTCCTTCCCACAACAAACCGAGGTCTCCTCTTCCAGAAAGAAAGGGAGCAGGAGCTGCCAGCCCTTTAAAGCAAACAGCTAACAGGCAGGTCCGCCAGTCAGCTGTTCACTTTAAATGGCCGGCAGCCATTTCAAGGCTCCCTTCCACATCCCCCACTTGGAAGGGGAGGAGCAAAAGGGAGGCATATAATGTCTGACCACCCTTCAAGCAAACAGCTGACAGGAGGACCTGCCACACTGTTCGCTTTAAAGGGAAGGAAGCCCTTTCAGGCCTCCCTTTCTCCCCCCCCCCCAAAGTGGGGGGAAGCGAAAGGGAGCCCTGAAATGGCTGGGTGCTGTTTAAATCTAGCAGCTGACGGGTAGACCTGCTGGCTCTGGCTTTAAAAGGTGGGAAGCAAAGGGCTCTGTTTCGCTTCCCTCAGTTTGGAAGTAGGGGACGGGAAAGGGAGCCCTGAAATGGTTGCCCCACCCTTTAAAGCCAGGAGCTGACAGGCGGATTCACGAGGCTGCTGGCTTTAAAGGTCAGGAAGCCATTTTAGCCCTCCCTTTGGCTTCCCACTGCTTGGAAGGGGGGGAGACAAACTGAGCACTCTAAGGGCTGCCCACCGGTAGAGGGGGTCTTTCTCTCTCTCTCTCTCTTTCTTTCTTTTCACCTCTTCCTTCCTTCCCTTCCTTTCTTTCCCTTCCCCCCCTCCTTTCCTTTCCCTTTTCCCCTTTCTTTCCATTTCTTTTTCTTTCCCTCCCTCCCTCCCTTCTGAGTCAAGGCCAGTTGTACATGTATGGCTGTAAGGGCACCAGCTGGGAAAAGGCTGGCTATTAGGGCCAGAAGTGCTAAGTTAGGAGAAGGCATGCATTAGGCTGGTGGGGTTGTTGAGCAGGGTGTATGCGAAGACCCTGTCCAGTTGCCTCAGTTGGTGGGCCCAATTTAGGGGAAGATTTAAGAGCGCTCATGGAGAGGAATTGGGCAGCCGAAGGCTGGGGCACGTCTTGAACCCTGGTTCTATGGAAGGTGGAACATGAGTGTGGGGAAGGGAGTGATTGAAGGTGATCGGGGAAAGGGAGTAAGTACAACTGCTCTGAAGAACCCTGTAAGAAATGGCAGAATAAAGGTTGGTGAATGCAGCTTTCCTCCTCTGTGTGTGCCTGCTTAATGGTTTAATGGAGAGCTGACCAGGGCCAAGCTTATTGAAACCTCCTGCGTTAACCCACCAAGCTGGATGTAGGAGTGAGGACCGGGACCTGGACACTACAGACAGATTCATGGAGGGTAGGTCTATCAGTGGCTACTGGCCACTACTTAACCCTAAAGGGAACCTCCATGTTTAGAGGCAGTAAACCTCTGAATACCAGTGCCAGGAGTCAACAGAAGGGGAAGGCCTCAGCCTCTGTGCCCTGTTTGTTTGGCCTGCCAGAGGAACTGATTGGCATCTGTATGAAAACATGTTGCTGGACTAGATGGACTACTGGTCTGATCCAGCTGGGCTCTTCTTATGTTCAGGGTCAGCTCTGGTTAACACTTGGATGAGAGTTGACTGAGGAAATCCAGGGTTGCTATGGAGAGGCAGGCAATGGCGAACCACCTCAGTTTGTCTTTTGCCTTGAAAACGCTATGGGGTTGCCGTAAGTCAGCAGTGGCTTGACAGCACTTTCTACTCTGTAACACAGTACTCCGTGATGTCTCTCAGCTTTCCTAAAGGCAGGAAGGCGATAACCTACAAAGAATGCCTCAGCAAAGGTCTCGCAACTCCTGGGTTATCAACAGACGTTTGTTTCCTACTACATTAGTAGACAGCTAACTGAGGCTCAGAAGTTCACTGAAATACAATCAAATTCACAAAAACAATGGTGTCGTGAAATGCAGATAGAAATTCTGCACTGAATTCTGCAATTGAGTGAGATTGTCACGTGGGCTAATTATAAGAGGGCTCATTGTATTTTAAACCAGCTATGGTAACTGCAGTGAACATTTTGAATGGCGAGGTAATGCATCTGGACAGGATTTAGACATATATCAAGAAAAAAGTCCGCCTTGTAACAAAAAAAGGCTTACGGAGGGAGTTAACCAGAAATCATTCCTGTCAAGAGCTTTGAACAATTAACCTTTTTCATACTCATAATTACTATGTGGACAAATTCTAATTAGTTAATTTAAAACTACTGTTATTCATTTTGGTAATTAGTGCCTAGGTTTGTGGGTTTTCTGGTGGGTGGTGGCGCAGGGTAAGAGAACGATATGGCAGAGGCTAAAGCGTTCCGTTTGGGAACAGGAAATTTGATGCCCCAATCACACTACAGCTGTGATAAGTGCACATTTAAGGGTATAAACTGGCAAATCTAAACAAGACCCTTTGGCATAGCATTAAATCTATGGCAGTCAGTAATTCTGACATACTTTTCTCCAGCAGGAGTCATGTTTTGTTCTAGCAGAGACATAATTTGTGTGGGCTGGGCAGTCTTCAATGCTGCTTCAGTGTGATTTCCCAGCAACTCCCCCCCCCCCCAACCCCAGAAACATTTTCCAAGTGTACCCGATGCACCAAAGTGAAGCTAATTAGTTTTTGATCTGTTAGTGTATGGAAAACATTTTTAAGAAACTGAAGCTTGTTGTTACATTTACTGGAAAATAAGTATACAATTATTCATTCAGGGAGCATTCAGCTTGTCCCAATAGTTTCCTAGTGTTGTACTGAAGTAGTCCCCCTCAGTTTGGTATATGTATTTTTTTCTATAAATGAGCTGTTTGAATCTCTGGGTGGGAGGCAGTCAGGTTCAAAATGGAAAGACACAAAATATATAACCCAGGCCTTCAGAAGCATTAAAAAATATGAGAGAGAGAGGACAACACATCAGGCTGGCAACCAGCAGGAGAGGTAGGGGGTGGAATGGGAAGAATTATGTCATGTCACGTCCAGTGCAAAACTTCCACTGTTAATTAACTCCATGCTAGAGAGGAGAAAAATGGAACATAGCAGCAGAGTCTCAGTTTACTACTCTTAACAATTAAGAATGTAATTAAGTATGTAATGTAATTTGGAATGTTAGATTTAAATGTATCTCTCTAGTCTGGTGACAAAGAAAATAACTGTACACAGCCAATTGCCCCACTTCAAAGAAAACGTTGCTGCAACGTTGCCTCCGTGCTTGAGAGGAGACAGACCCTCACCATTCCACAATTAAGAATACACCCATCTCCAATTCTGACATATGTATTACCTATGCTATGTTTGTCCCTCCCAGTTGAACCCAAACAGATGATAGCCAAATATACTAAGCTTATTATTCTTTTAGTCTGTTAAAAACACCTTCATTATTCTGTATGCTAATTTACTACCCACCCTCTATATAAGAACATAAGAACATAAGAGATGCCAATGTTGGATCAGGCCAAAGGCCCATCCAGTCCAACACTCTGTATCACACAGTGGCCAGAAATACCAGTGCCATCAGGAGGTCCAGCAGTGAGGTCAGGACATTAGAAGCCCTCCCACTGTTGACCTCCCCAAGCACCAAGATGACAGAGCATCACTTGGTGCATGATTCTTTTTTCTATTTCCATTTCACTATATCTGAAGAAGTGTGCATGAAAACTCATACCTTGAATAAAACTTTCTTGGTCTTAAAGAAGCCACCGGACTAAAACTTTGTTCCACTGTGACTCTCTAGGTTCCTCCTAAAACTCTACAGGTATACCCCAGAGTTTTGGGTGAATCCAACCTAGAGCATTGTGCCAATGCAGTGATGTCACTTCTAAGTTTATGCCAGAAGTGATGTCACCCTAAAGTTTTTCCTGCCCATTTCCCCTCTGCTGCCCTGCTGAGTGGCAGCAGGGAAAGCAGGAGGCTTCCCACAAGACCTGGAAAGCCTACAACATATTGTAATAGATTGTAATGACATAGAAAGGTGTGTGTGGGGGGTCATTTAGGAGATAACTGGGAAACACAATCACCCCTTCAGTTAGTGACAAACCTCACAAAGATACCTCAAGATCCATGGATCTTCCCAGTGCCTTTAAATAGTAAACTGCAGCTGGGGACAAGAAGGGAAGAAATTTAACACTTTGTGATTGGTGGACATTTGCTGACAGAAACAACTCCCTCAAGCCTCCCGTAATTTGCCCTGGAAGAGGACTGGGAAGGCAAGCAAAAAGTGTTTCTATTTTTAAAACTCTGGAAAGACCCAACCCAGGTTTGAATCCCCACTTGGGCCACTGAAGCTCAATGAATGACCTTGAGCTGGTCATATACTGTTAGCTTAAGCTATCTCACAGTGTAGCTGTGTGAGGATAGACCAGAGAAGGTGAGACTGTTGTAAGACACAGTGAGAAGAAAAGTGGGGTGAATAAATAAATACATCAGTGAAACTACATGAGGGTGAGGAGGATTAAAGACTTATCTCCCCAAACTATGACCCTGATTTGTATCAATTCCCAGGGCATCAATTTCTATTTTTAAAACTCTGGAAAGACCCAATTATGGATCTTTTAGCATTTAATTTGGTGTGACTCTTAATTATGGTCAGTTATCAATTCTTCTTCTACAGATAACTTTATGCATCTCATGTGAAATGGCAAAAAGGAGGTTTTTTACGTTACCTGCACTGGAACAACTCTGTAGATTCCCAGTTGAGAGGAAGTGGGATCTGGTTGGCTGTAACACTGGAAGTAAACACTTTCAAGAAAGAACCCTAATGGAGTCGGTAACTGATACATTTATACTGTATGGTCTAAAGAGAAAAATTCTTCTAATTCCTGTTACTGATTTCAAGATCGATTTAAGAATAAACTATTCAAAAGAGTCAATTTAAACAAAGGAATGAATATGGGTGATGCCAAGGAAGCAAAAGATGTCAAAAGTAAGACTCTTTCACAGAAAGTTATTCCTAAAAGAGTATGGACAGGGTACAGACATGAGATATTAATAAATGAGGGTCATATTCCCCATTAAAGGATCAGTTTGTAGTTTGTAGTTTGAAAGTGTTCCTAGATTTGGACCTCCTCCTGGATTCCCAGTCTCCTAATTTAAAAGGTTATAGTTTTTTATTCAGTTCATTTATATCCTGCCTTTCTCCCCAGTGGGGACCCAGAGCATTATAGAATCACAGAGTTGGAAGGGGCCATACAGGCCATTTAGTCTAACCCCCTGCTCAGCCTAGAGCATCCCTGACAAGAAGAGGAGGAGGAGATTGGATTTATATCCCGCCCTTCACTCGGAGTCTCAGAGCGGCTTATAAACTCCTTTCCCTTCCCCTCCCCACGACAGACACCCCGTGAGGTAGGTGTGGCCGAGAGAGCTCTTTCCAGAACTGTCCTTGAGAGAACAGCTCTAACAGAACTATGGCTTGCCCAAGGTCATCCAGCAGCTGCAAGTGGAGTGGGGAATCAAACCCAGTTCTCCCAGATTAGAGTCTGCACACTTAACCACTACACCAAACTGTTTGTCCAGCAGCTGCGTAAAGGCTGCCAGTAAGGGGGAGCTCACCCCCCCCCCAGGTAACTGATTCCACTGTTGAACAACTCCTACAATAAAAAAGTTTTTCCTAATATCCACCCAGTACCTTCTCACCTTTAATTTAAACCCATTATTGTGAGTCCTATCCTCTGTTGCCAACAGGAACAGTTCCCTGCTCTCTTTTAAGTGATAGCCTTTCATGTACTTTCCTCTTCTCCAGACTAAACATTCCCAAGTCCCTCAGTCTTTCCTCATAGGGCTTGATCTCCAGGCCCCCGATCATCCTCGTTGCTCTCCTCTGCACCTGCTCCATTCTGTCCACATCCTTTTTGACGTGAGGCCTCCAGAACTGCACACAATACTCCAGGTGTGGCCTGACCAATGCAGTGTACAGTGAAACTATGATATCTTGCAATTTGGATGTTATGCCTCTGTTGATATACCCCAAGATCACATCAGCCTTTTTTTGTTGCTGCATTACACTGGCTGTTCATATTTAACTTACGGTCCACCCATTCCCCGAGACACTGCTACCCAGAAATGTATTCCTCATCTAGTATGCGTGTTCCTCATTTTTGTTACCCAGGTGTAGAACTCGGCACTTACCCTTGTTAAATTGCATCTTGTTCACATCCACACACTTTTCCAGGGTGTTCAGATCTTGTTGAATTCTATCTCTATCTTCTGGTATGTTTGCTACTCCTACCAGTTTGGTGTCATCTGCAAATTTAATGAGTAGCCCTTCCACACCCTCATCCAAATCATTTATAGAAATATTTAAAAGTACTGGGCCCAGAACCAAGCCCTGTGGCACCCCACTGGACACCTCCCTCCCTTCAGATGAAATGCGATTGACAACTACTCTTTGACTGCCGTTCTCCAATCAGTTCCCTATCCACCTAACTATCCTAGAGTCCAGACAGGTCTCTGTTTTACCCATCAGAACATCATGGGGAACCCTGTCAAAAGCTTCATGAAATCCAGGTAAACAACACCAACAGCCTTCTCTTGATCCAGTAAGCTCATCACTCAATCAAAGAAGGAAATTAGGTTGGTCTGGCAGCAGGACCTGTTGGGGACAAATTCATGCTGACTTCCCCTGATCACCAAGTTGTCCTTTAGATGCTCACGGACTGACCCCTTTAAAATCTGCTCCAGTATCTTCCCTAGGATAGAGGTCTTCCATTTTAAATTCACAATAAACCTGTAGGGTAGATTTGGCTGAGTGTGTGTGATTGGCCCAAGGTCCTCCAGCAAGCTTCCATAGTATGAGATGGGATTCAAACTTGTGACTTCCAGATACTAGTCTAATACTCTTAACCACTACAACACATTTAATCTTATATTATGACATTGTATGTTTGCTGGGATGGAGCACAGGGCATACAGCAGTCATATGGCTTTTTTGGTTGATGGTAAATGCAAATTTGACTCTCTGTGAGCAGCAGATTAAGTGCCAATGGCATCTAACTATAAAATTAAAGGTGGTGGTGGCTGAGAGGACTTCCTTTTGTTATAGTTCCATTACTATGGAATCATTTCCCATAAGAAATCTGCCAGAGTGGTAAACTCAAGTAAAATTAACTGGGCTTTGAAAAGTCCCCCCCCCACCACCAATCAGTTTTGTCTGCTCAAAGTTTTAATTACTGCTTGCCATGGTTTGAAATGCTTTTCTTTTTTAAAATACTATTGTCCCCAACACTTCAGGAATTTATTTACAGGATTCATATATGCCATCTTTCCCCCTACAGAGTCAGGACTAAAGGTGGGTAACAATATTAAATAAAAGACAAAAATAATCTATTAAAATAATTTAAAAGATGATTGAAACAATTAATTAAAAGATATGTTAACACAAATAAGCCACAGCCTGTTCAAACTACCTCCTGACCTAAGCTGTGTTAAATAGTTCTGTCCTACAGCCTTGCTATAAGGCCTCAAAGGTAGGTGTCTGACTCACACTTTCCAAGAGGATGTTCCACAGCAGCAGGGTAGCAATGGAAGAGGCTTGTGCCACAGCACGTTATCCTCAAAAGCAAGGGAACTGATTGGAGACTCTGCTATGAGGAACACAAGTGCCATACATGTTCATGCTGGGAAATGGCTACGTATGTGGACCACAGGCCATAAAGGACTGTAAACGTACCAGCACCTTAAACTGGACCTGGAAACAAACAGGTAGCCATGGAAGAGAATTCAAGGCTGGTATAATATGGCCCCAATAGGCAAATCCTGATAAAAAATGGACTACCACATTTTACATGAGCTGAAATTCCTGTATCATCTTCAATGGCAGCCCCATATTGAACATGTTATTCTGATCTACCCTTGGGTTCCCAGATCATGGGTCAGTGCAGTCAGATCAGATGTCTGCATGAACAGGATCAACTTCTGAACAAAATGCAGCTGGGGGGAAACAGCAGTTTTACCTTGACCAGATTTACCTTTAAAACACAACAGTCTATAGAATTTTCAAGCTTTTAACACTGTCCTTTGATAAAAATTGTACCACTTCAGTAGTGGGAGAACTACCCTGCATTCAATGCAGACCTTACCAACCAGCATCACGTCCATCTTATATGGATTCAGTTTCAGTTTATTCTTTCTCAGACCACAACATTCAGGCACTGGCTTAACACAGCGGTAGCAGCCCATGGAACTTTAGTCAACTTAATGTATGCCTGGGTGTGTTGTCGAAGGCTGGGTATCATCGACATATTTATTTTATTTATTATCAGATTTATACCTCGCCCTCCCAGCCAAGGCCGGCTCAGGGCGGCTTACATAAAAGAATAAAAGCACACAAGTAAGCAATTTAAATAGTCCTAAAACCATATAATGATGACACTACGTTCTAAAACTGTATTCAGGGGTCTCACATAGGCATTGAACAACATAGAGGAGAGAACAGAACCTTGCAGAACCCTCAACTGTTGATGTCATGATTTCCCCCCCTGCATCTCCCGCTACAGTACAACCAGTTAATACTGCTCCAGCCATATCCTCTTCAAGATACTTCAGCAGTATTATATGGCCCATAGTATCGAAAGTGTATGAAAGTTTTTTAAAAGTAGCAGGAATATATTCCCCTTATCCATTTGAGTAAACAGATCATTTACCAGTGCCATTAAAGCTGCCTCTGTTCCAAAAACAGACCTAAAGCCTGATTGATAAGGGTCAAAGGCATATGGGTTATCATTTCTTGAAAAAAGGCAGGCTTTCATCTTTCTTAACAAACAAATGCTATCCCTGGCCAACGGCCTAGCACACATAGGGTATATCTGTGATCTGAGAAATTGCCCAGCCTAAAAGTTGTGCAACATCCACTAATTGTGCGGTAGTTGCAACAGCTGTAAGTCAAGAGTTATACACCTGTGGCATCCCATGCTACTACGACTGAACCACATATCCCTGGTACCTGCTGTGGATGAGATGGGGTGCAGGTCTCAAGATGCACACAAAGAATATGAGGGTGGGGAAGGTGGAACAGAAGGATAATAGTGTTTGTGAGATAATTTACACATGGCTCTATATACTTTTATTTGTCCAATGGCTTGCACTCCACATCTGCTCACAAAATCCATTAAAATTGTGCTAGTTTTGGATTTTCAGTTTATAACCCTTTTGCCCCAAACCATGAGGCTAATCCTCGTCTCTCTCCTGATTCTTGACACACACACACACACCCCGCTGAATTCCTTTTCAGCCACTGGCTTCCGCTACTAGCTTTCTTGCTGTACTACTACACCACGTTATCATTCACCCTGTTCTTTTCCATGACCTTAAGGACCTTAAGATGTTTTAGACTCTTGAAAACTGTCTGCTCATCACATTTTACCAGCATGTTACCAGCATAAAAAGGTCCTTCTTTCATAACATTTTTAATGAGTATTTAAACAATATGACTTGCCAACTTTAGGAAAACATGATTCATAATAGCCTCTTGAATTGTAATCAGAAGGTGGGTCTTTTTCTGAGAAAAGGAACAACAGCATTTTATAGATGTGCATGACAGTTTGGTTTAAAAGAATGCATTTATTTGACGGGGAAAACACTTGTTTTTTCTGTCTTTTTTGCAAGTCAAAGCAAATTACTGTGATTGGCCTATCATTTTCATCATTTTATTAATATGAATCCAAAATTTTTTGGTCATGCATGCATGCAGATAATCCTATTAAAAAGTCCTTTAAAAGTTTTTAAAAATAAATTCCTCTAAACCAGTGTTTTCTAAAAAAAAATCCAATGGTCCCTAGAAGTTTTGTTTAGCTTTAATAGAGCAAAATCCACATTTTAGCTTAAGGGGCTAAGACATTCCTTTTATTGGTCTGGGAGCAAGGCCAGAAGATATCTTCATGATTCTACATGGAATTTTAGGGTCAAAATGTTTTCAACATTAGAGGCAATGTTAAAACAACACACACACACACACACACACACCACAAGAGGTATAGACTCAATTTTTAGAACCATCATTTTGGTGCTGAAAAGTGCCAAGGGGGGAAAAAAACCCAGGAGGGGAAAAATACCAAGTCATCTGTAACCCTGTCTTAGAATTTATTATTTATGGAAACATGCTGTTATGTAAATGCACATAGCCCTTGAGCAACTGGAAATAAGCTTCCACCCAATTATCTTTAGAGAACTTTGATGAGGAAAACACAGTGAATGTGACAAGCTATGTAGCTTATTACAAGGTGACATCATCACCACCATCAATATATCTAATTCTCAACACTGCCAAATCTATGGATAGTTAAATCTGGAACTTAGAGCTATGAACTGACAGGACAGATCTTTCTATAAACTTGAAAAATGCCCCAGGTTTGCAGAAAAATCTGAAATCTAAAATAAATAAATAATCCATTAGTGAGTTAGAACCCAACAAAATAATAGAAACACTTGTAGCTTTAAGAAACAAAAGTCCTGCCCTGCCCTGAATAGCCCAGTCAAACCCGATCTTGTCAGATCTTGGACGCTAAGCAGGGCCAACCCTGGCAAGTACTTGGAAGGGTGACCTCCAAGGAATACCAGGGCCGGGATGCAGAGGCAGATAATATCAAAGCCACCTCTCTGAAATGTCCTAGGCCCATTAGGAGTTGCCAGAAGTCATCATGACTGCCATGCTAACATGGACACACACACACTAAATAAAAAAGAAAGAAATGTCCTCTGTGGCCATTGCTAGACAATCACACAGTATTGTCAGCCTTCGAGCCTTGGTTTCTGCCAATAAAAGCAGGTGGAAAGAACAGGGACCTTTCCAGGGCTACTTTGGCCTTTGAGGGAAGACTCACTGCAGCCAGGCTATGTAACTTGCATGAGGTAGCCTGGCTAGGCTACTTGTCACTGTCTAACAGCAGCTGCCCCAAGAAAACCAGTGTGGTACAGTGATTAGAGTTTCAGCCTAGGACCTGAGAGATCCAGACTTGAACCCCCACTTTACTGTGGAAGCTCACTGGGCAAACCTGGGCCAGTCACATATTCTTAGCCTAATCTAGGGTTGCCAACCTCCAGGTGGTACTTGGAGATCTCCTGGAATCAGAACTGATCTCCAGACAGAGATAAGTTCCTCTGGAGAAAAATGGAGGGTAAAACCTATTGCATTATACCCTGCTCAGCTCCCTCCCCTCCCCAGGCTCCACATCCAAATCTTTAGGAATTGTAGCCTAATCTACATCACAAAGTTGTTGTGAAGATAAAATGGAGGAGAGGTGAATGATGTAAGCTGCTTTGGGTCCCCATTGGGGAGAAGGTAAAATATAAATTAAATAAACCAATTAAAAATGAAGATGGGGGCAGATAAAATAGGCTTGCCAGATCCCCTGGGGGGGGCGGGGGTTTGCTCGCTTTAGCCCCTCCCCCCAATCCGCCAGTCTGGATCTGGCCGGCGGGGGAAACTCTGCCCCCAAGGTGCCTGGACCAGGCTGACGTGCCCACCACAATGACGACACTTCTGGGTGACATCATCGCACTGCGTGCGCTATGTACACACACCACAACATCATGAGGGAAAGGTAAGGACCTGGCAGCGATTCCCCCCCCCCCACCACTGGGAAAGGGTAAGGACCTGACAGACCTAGATAAAAGGAAGATTCATGGGAAGCAGAGAAGGAAAACAGGGGATACAGGGAAAGTAATGTGCTTCCTTACAAGTCCTTGCAGGTCCACCATGGAATTGGGCCTAGCCTGGCCAGCCCCAAGCAACTCCACCCAGCCCAGTGACTGGGCTGGCACTGTGCAACTGGGCTGGTCTTTTTTCTGGGGAAAGGCTGCCAGGAGTAGGGAAGCAGGGAATGCTGAAGATGGGGGAAGATAGTTTGACTGGTGGGTGGGAGAGAAGGAAGTAAGAAAGAGGAGAGGCTATAGAGGCTTTCAGGAAAAGGAAGGAGAAAACAGTGGGGGAGAGGAAAATGAGACCTCCCTCTCAAGTTCTTGTAGATCTTCCACTTGTTTCCTTCTAATCCTTGCATATTGTTTGACTGTATGCAATGCAATTATGTATGATGCCAATGTTTGGAAAGATAAAGTTAATAAAGTGATAAATAGGCAACACCAATGACTGCACCGTAGCAAAACACATTTCTACCAATCTCGTTGAACCAGCAGGCACTTTTGCAGTTGTGAGAATGTGGTGGGTGCCACCCCAAAATGGCTACCATGAGGGCTGGAGCCAGTCACAAAGTGTTGAGAGGTTGCAAGCCAAGCATCCAATTATGATGGAGGTAGCTATTTCTGAATGTGTGCTTCATGCAGACATAACAATGATCACTCCTGGGTTCTTCTGAACTGCGTCCTCCTCCAGTGATGTGGAGGAAGCCAGGACTAGTAGCTATTTACTTTGGGGGAGTAGCAAATGGCCACAGGTCCCATCAGTGGATGCCACAGTTCCACACTGGGGATATGTGAGCTAGAAGTTTCCACAATATATTTCAGTGCTTTCCACTGATAGTATTCTAACTAGAACATGCTAGCATAGAGGAAAAGACACTTTCTTCATAGAGTGATACTGAAGTTCTGTGAGGACATCTAAATCATTTTGAATGTGGAGGTCAAAACAGAACTAGTCCAACATGCCCAGACTACCTGATGCTCATTTGACTTCTTATTTGCATAGAGGCTTGCTTACACAGAGTTCAATACGCACATTCTATAACCATGCAAATCACAGATGTGGCAACATTTAAGCAAACAACAGTTGCAGGTAGAGCACATACATATTGGTTCTACATGTTTGTACCTAATGCAAATGAACTCTAATACACCCAAAAAACATTATAGGAACACCAAAGGGGCTAGTAAAATCCCAATGTTCCACCTTATTCAGGACTTGAACATCTACACAGGGAAGTCCACTAAGCCAAATTACAATACATAGAAAAGATTTTTAAGAACTAAGGTGATACAGCATTCTTAAATTTACTTCCCAGAAAAGAGAGTGTTACACAAACTTTAAGCAGATCTAAAATGCAAGACTCTAGAATACAACTAGGAGCTACATTCTTTGAAATAGAAATACTTAAATTATGTTAGGCCCCCAACCTTCACAAAAGACAATGTCCACAAATGTCATTAAAACAAACAGACTACAAGATTACTTTTATAAAAAACCAAACAAACTAGTGAAGCGGGTCTATTTGAAAGAAATGGGAGGCAGCACCACTCACATTTTTCTTTAAAAAAAGGTATTGCTGCTCAAAGAGGTGCTATAAAACAAATGTATTACGGCCCAGTGTGTTTCAATTCAGAATCTTCAATCTTCTTGTACCTAAAGAAGATCCCTTTGGACTGAAACATACTGGGTCATAGTATACTTGTTCTGAGGTTTATAATTCTTCTAAAATTCTAATTAATAACACAAGTTTTCTATATCTCTGAATCAGTATGCATAATTGCACTAAGTCAAACAGCTAAAAATATTTTTTCAGCATAGTTTGAAAAAGTCAAAGCATATAGGGGGAAAATTAGAACTTCTGAAATTAGGTGCAGTATGAGGTCATATGAACAACTCTGAAGTGGACTCGCTGCACAAAGGTGAAATGCCTTTTGGTCTCCTCTCAGGTCTTCCTGTGCTAACAATCTGATTAGAATGAGGTATAATAATTGGGATAACAAAAAATGATATTCTGAACTCAGTGTGGAAAACGTACCAACAAGTATTTGGCATATAAAATACTGGGGAATCAGACAGACTGCCAACATTATTAACACTTTTAACTGACCACCAATGCTGCCCCCTCCCCATGTTTGATCAACTAATGTGGTTATGTTTTAGATGTTTTGAATTTTGGTCTTCATTTAATAGGTCCCTACCATTCCATTTACAAAAACTGTTGTATTTCTCTGTGACTTTATGAGACAGATCTCTCCTTCAGTACCCTTATTTATTGAAGCATACTGGAAGCCAGAGGATGCTATAATATACTGGAAATAGAAAGAAAGCTATTTACTGGAAATACTTCTCCAAAGATTTATAGGATTTATATTTCTGCAACTGGTTCTCTTCCTAAAAACATCTTCAATGAACTTGCTGACCAAATTTGGAGATAATTGAGCAGAATGAATTAAATAACAATTCAGTGTTTAGTTTAATCAAAATGAAAACATGCAACTCCTGTTCGTACTATCTGTGATACAGTGTTGCTTAAAGAAAAAATAAAAATCTCTCCATTCCTAATGCTACTGCTCAATGACTTCATGCTCAAATCCAATGTGTCAGTCATTTACATCTCATCCCTCCTTGCCGTATGCTCAGCAGCATGGGAAATTGGGGGAAGGTAGCTGCCAATTTGAGAGAGTAAAGTTGAGTGCCCCTTTCACCCCTGCTGTAGATATTTAAAGTGTGTGAATGAGCCCTTGGGCAAGAGCCTAAACGCTCTTGACCCTTGGCCTGGATGGACACCAGCCCAGGATGACTTGTGCTTCTTTTGTGTTTGCTTGGTTAGGTTTTTTTTTTTAAATATAGTGTGTGATTCATTTAAACTGAACTGTATTTTTCTGTAAGCTGTTTTAGGTCCCCAGTGTGGAGAAAAACACAATAAGAAATACAGTAAAATATATAAGTAAACACCACAGTGATTAGTTATTCTGGGTATAAGATTTTATAATGTTAATATCAACTCCTACACCATGTTTATTCTCTCTCTCTCCTCAGCAGGGGCAGATGAGCCATTACAGCCATGGGGACTCCACCTGATGGGCTGATAGCCTCCCGGCCATAACCTGGGAAAAGCTAGCAAACTTATAGCAAGCCCAGTGGCAAGAAGGGCCTGCAAGGGAGAGGTGGTGCACAGCACTTGGAAGGAAGAGCCCAGGCAAGCTTCCTCTCCCTTCCTTTATTCTCTCCCTCCTTGGGCAGGATGCGTCTCCCCTGTGTGGAGAAGGGGCAGGGTGGGCTGGAGCTCTTTTCCAGGATCCTTTACCAAGGGCCACGGTGGCTCAGAGGTTAAGATGCTGAGCTGCAGACCGGAAAGTCTGTAGTTCAGCTGTTCAAGACCCAAGTGCCACGTGACGGAGTGAGCTCCCATCTCTGGCCCCAGCTCCTGCCAACCTAGCAGTTTGAAAGCAAGAAACTGCAAGTAGATAAATAGGTACTGCTTCGGTGGGAAGGAAAACAGCGTTCCGTGCACCTCGGCATTTAGTCATGCCGGCCACATGACCACAGAGAAGTCTTCGGACAGCGCTGGCTCTTCAGCTTGGAAATGGAGATGAGCACCGCCCCCTAGAGTCAGATTCGACTGGCTTTCGAGCAACGGAAACCTTTTACCTTTCCTCTACCAGCCCATTTTCAGTCCTTTGTTAAACTATACAGAACAGCCTTCTTTGATCAGCTGTCAGTGTATATGGCTGCTATGGAATGTAAAAAGTTGCACCTATTTGAAAACTTGCAGATTTCCATCATCAGATATTAGTCCATAATATCACTTGCCTATTTTGTATTAGTGTGATAAATTTAATTTTATGAAAACAGACATTGAAGACATTTTTTAAATTTTGTCATGCTTCTACAATAGTTTTGTTAATGTTTCATGATCCATCAGACACAACTTTTCTCTGTGTATCTATTTATACAGAATTCAAAATAACAGACTTTCACAGCTCTGAGAAGTTTCTGTGAAGCCATAAAATTAAACAGAATGGCATGTAGCTACCAAGGTTTTTGAAGGCCTTTTGTAGATTTGACAAAATTAAAAGGAAGCAGATACTTTTGTATGAATCTCAGAGATCACAAGCTGTAATTTTACCTAAACTTCCAAGTTGTTGTGATGGATTAAATCTATATTTAGACAGAAAACTATCTAAAAGGGAGAAGGCCCTTAACATTTAGCAATGTAGATAAATCAAGATCTAGGACCGTAAGT
Source organism: Gekko japonicus (assembly GCF_001447785.1). Taxonomy (NCBI): domain Eukaryota; kingdom Metazoa; phylum Chordata; class Lepidosauria; order Squamata; family Gekkonidae; genus Gekko; species Gekko japonicus. The sequence goes on from NW_015165251.1 coordinate 85,466, forward strand.
TTTCTACTAGGGTCAGAGGATCCCCTGCCTACAGCTCTCATTTTATGTCACCATTCCCGCAGCTGGAAGGAGAAAAATAATTTAAAATAATTGCTTTTGGGTGATGGTGTGACATCGCTTCCATAGAAAACCGGGAAGTGATGTTAGCCCACTTGAGGAATTAATGAAAACTCAATGGTTTTACCACAGAATTTCTGCTGATGCTTAGAAAGGTGTGATGTCATTTCTAGATTCTCCCCAAAAGTGACCTCATCCTGTCACCCACCTACACCCTTCCATCCCCCCCTCCAACTCCCACCAGTTGCCAGCCCATGCCTGGTAACTATCTCAGGATCAGAAGACACAACTACGAAGACTCTTCAAGGATTATATAAGATGCATAAGTATCAAAGGACTTTTTGACAACATCAAAGAAAAATTGTGATGGATTTACTCAACAGCTCCTGATTAGAATTAATTTGAATAATCAGTGATCAATTAAACTATTCTCTAAAAATCTGGACTCTTGAACAATCCCCCCCTTCTTCTGCTACTTTTCACACTTTCTTTGGCTTGGATCGAGACAGTGTTCCGTCTTCCGTTCCTACGAACTTGGCTGAGGCTTTGGAT
>NW_015165251.1:86712-95961 GCF_001447785.1 Gekko japonicus
TCTGTCCTGGCCCCAGCCTGGTGGAACATGCTCCCTATTGAGACCAGGGCCCTGAGGGATCTTCTTCAATTCTGCAGGGCCTGCAAGACGGAGCTGTTCCACCAGGACTTTGGCTGAGGCAGTGGACACCCATATATGGCCTCCCTGAGGTTGCTGTCTATTTACTGACCACCGACAACTGGCCTTTAACTCACTGCACCATCAGGCTAGAACTTTATAGCCAACTGACGCTGTTTCAAGCTGTACCCATTGTTTTAATTGTTATAATGTTTTATCATGTTTTAAACTGAAATTGTATTTATTATAATGATGTTACCTGCCCTGAGCCCGCTCATGGGATATAAATGCAAATAACAAATAAATAAATAAATTCTTATTTGAATGTCTCCTCTTGCATGGTGGAAGTGATATTATAATCACCCATTTGATATGTAACTAACACAGGGCAGTACGTGAAAGAATGTCTTTAAATTTCTACAGGTATTATTCCAATAAAAATAACTTCCACATAAAGTTTTATATTTGTTTGAATATATTGTTTAAATCATGCTGGATTTTTTTTTGTAATCAGATATTTCAGTTCCTGTACTTGTTGCTATTAGGACATAAAATTTAATAAGTCGGTTTAAATTTTTGTTTACCAAATACTAAAGTTTTGTTTGCTAAATATTTTATATGACTTGAAAATACATATAAAAATAACAAAACATGAAAACAATACAGCATGACTCATAAAAAATAGTAAAACAGTGGCATCAAAAAAGCATTCTTAAAAAGGAAGATCTTTCTGAACACTTTCTAAACCCAGGGAAGGAGATACTCCGCTATGTATCTTTCCGTGAGATAAGTGATACTGACTAAGTACCTCAAGAGCTACCTGTGGATCTTTGATATTTATTTATTTATTTATTTTAGTCCCTGCCCAAACGGTCTTGTGGCGACTTATAATTTTAAACACTATAATAAGGTAAAAACAACAAAAACAAATATAAAATATTAACATCAACATATTAAATTATAAAATATGTGGATAGCAACATACCACTTATAAAAACAACTCAAACTAACCTTCCAAAGGCCAGCCTAAACAAAACAAGTCCTGCAGGGCACAGGTGTTATCCAAGAGTGCATTCCACAGGGTGGGGGCCACAGCTGAGAAGGCCCTTCCCCTGGTTACAGCTAACAAAGCCATCCTGGGACCAGGCACCTGCAAGAAGCCTCTAGATGATGACTGAAGGGCGCATGGGGAGTTGTACCCAAGCTACAAGCTACCCATGGCTCTTCTGAGCACTGAGTACTTCCCAGTGAAACACATGCCCCATATTTCAGGAAAGTGGGCAAGATTCTTGCACTGTGGGGCTGTGGTTGGCAAGTGGTGCCAGTCTTGATACAGCTCCCACAGAGAAACAGATAAGCTGACAGCCTTTCTGAGGTGCAGACCTTATGCAAGGGATGAAAAATTAATACAGCTGTTTTGTATGATGGTAACTGGAAATGTGTGTGGCTTTCTGTGATCCACAGAGCAAGTATCACTGAATTAGATATTCAAAAAGTGTCACAATGAAGAAAGCCCTCTGGCTGTTTGCCACTTAGAAAATAGAAGCACCCATAACATGGCACGGATATTAGCACCCCCACCCCCAATATCAAAAGCCTGGAAGATCCCATCACTGTATCAGACAGCATGTCTAACAGTTCAGTTAGGAGACAAGGGCTGGGTGATGCACAAGATTTCTTGTTTGTTCTTAGAGCCCAACACCAGATACATAAATTCCCCATGAGTGTTTTGACAGGCTATCTGGTAAGAAAAACTGAATTCATATAAATCTAGTACCTTTAAGTGTCCACAGCCGGAGGGCCCTGCCCACCCAAACTCTGAGCGGCATTGCTGCTGGGAGATCGGGCGAGCGGGGCCCTGTCCTGCCAGCTGCGAGCACTTAAAGAGGTCCCTGAGGGGCCCCACTATCCCTAAGTGCCCGCAGCCAGAGGGCCCTGCCCGCCCGCCGAGTGGCATTACCACTGGGAGGTCAGGCGTGCGGGGCCCTGTCCCGCTGGCTGCAAGCACTTAAAGGGGTCCCTGAGGGCCCCCACTATCCACAACTCTCCACTGTGAGAACTGACCATTTAGTCCTACTCTCTGCTTCCTGTCTTTTAGCCAGTTAGATCACAATGATTTCTTATATTCCCAAAGAGCTCCCAGTTCAAATCTATGCCCACAAGATATGCAAACTGTGAATAATTAGTTGCCTGAAACATTTCTTCCTCTTCTTTCTACATTTTTGCAAGCGGATTCCTTTCCCTAAATACTCTTCCCATTTACGGGCACTGGAAACCTTCCAGGTTAACAATTTGTAACCTTTTCTTTCGAAATTTTAATTTATTAAGCTGTTGAGCAAAACAAGAACTTTTATTTCCTGTGGAAACTTATCTTTAAATTAAGGTGCTTGTAAGCCTGAAGTTCTCCTAAAGCAGCTGTAAAGCAGACTGTTCAAGACCAAAGCACAAAAAGGTGGGGGAGATAGGAAGGATGCACTCAATGCCAAAAATGGAAGAAGAGAAATCTAACGAAGGCAATGGACTTTTTCCTTCCATATGTTTCCATTTTAGGAGTAAAATTAGTTTATTAGAAAGTTTGTTTGCTAACTGTATTGTACAATCATTTTAAAAGGAAATATTCTAACATATGTTTGGATTTATTAGACTGCAGATTTTAGACTGCAGTTTAGCAGATAGTCTTACAGTTTCCCATACAAAAAAGCAAAGAAACCTCTTTCTATTCCCACAGGTCAGTTTATAAAGAACAATATTCAATGAACACATATGCTCATATAACACATTATTTTACAACTCAGTTTTATTCCCCATTAAGCACTGTGTTAACATTTTTAAAAAAAAACAGTTTAATGTTGCACTGCTTTCTTGTTTGTTCAAAATACAGGTCATCCCTGCATTGCGCTTACTCAGCAAATCAGCAGCTGTGCCAGAACAGCAAAAACATGATATTCTTGCAATATTCTGGGATGTGCAACTATGTTACCCCATCTGTACTGCCACAGCTGCATGACACCAGGGCAAAAACAGATAGAGAAGAAGAGGGACAAAAGATAGGCAAGTTCAGTTAGCATCCAAACCAGTATTCTAGCAGGATCTCTACTCTTCACAGAAAACATGGGGCCCGCCCCCCGGTTATTTTTATGGGCCACTGCCCAATCCTCGCCTCCCCCGCCGTCCGCTACCCTCAGCCCAGCAGCCGGTGACTCCGCACCACCTGCTGCTGCCCCGGTGGCCGTCCTTGCTGCTGCTGGGAGGTCAGAGAGGGGAGGGCTGCTGAGCAGGGACACCTACCACCCACCACACCTCCCTCCTGGGTTAGGCGTCTGCCTGCCTCCCTCCCTGCCACGGCCAGCCAGACTCCAGTTAGGAGGAGGCACCCTGCTCTCTCCCCCTCTCCAGACTCTGCTGCTGGAGACCAACCAGGCGGCTCCTCTCCTCACTGCCTTGGGAGCAGGTCGCATGGGACAGGCTTGGCTGTGGCCTTTCTCTATCCACCCCTCACTGCAGTACCGCACAGACATATAATGTAGTTGTACCGGCGGGTGAAGTAGTAGTTGACGCTGATGGGCACCAGCCAGGCAGCGACTCCTGCCTTGGGGACTCGCCGCAGGATGGATGCCCCCCAGCGCCATGAGCAGAAGGGCGCCAGACCACTCCAGAAGGCGCAGCAGGAGGCGGAGCAGCTGGCCAGGAACCAAGTCCATGGTGAGCCTTCTTGCGGTGTGGTCTGTCTGGGGTTGGGGAGCCCTTCACCACCTTTTTAACAAGCACTAGTGGGGCGCATGTGACCAGTGGCGCTGCAGAGGGAAAAGACCGGTTTCGCTTTCCTTTACCAAAAAGCAATACTTTGCTCAGGCTCTGAAGGTGCGCGATGGTTGCAAAGCGACCCTCCCCAAAACTCGGCCACCCATTCAAGCCTACAGTTGCAGGCGAACCACCCAGGAAGGGTCGCCCCCTTTCGGAAGCATTCAGGCCAAGAGAGTGAGGTGGTAAATGGATTGAGCAACAGCAGGCTGCATGGCAGGCCCCCCGAGCAAAAAGTCGTTAGCTATGGGGCTGTGACACACCCACACCTCCTCAGACTTTATTCTCCAATCTTGACTAAGCAGATTAGAGGACTGGTGCTGGGTTACTCACAATGCTATCACTGCTCATCATGAGATGCTGATAGGCTCCAGCAAGGAAACCTAGGTCAAACAAGTTGCCTGAATGCAGAGAATGAGACCATCTTACTCTGCTGTCATACTTGAGGCATTAGGATTGCATAAGCAGCAGAAGAAACTGGGTGATGAGGAACAATGGACAAAGCAGAAAGGGAAGTATCTGTATACACAATGAACAATTAACAGAGACCTTTATGCTGCTGGGTACACAAACTTACTAGCTACAGCCTGAAACGATGCTTTTGCAATGACTGACTACTCTAGACAGGAAACTAAGTCTCCTGCTTACAGGAAAGCATAGGATGGAGGGAGGTTTTAGCGGCTGGCAACTATGATGTGACTGCACAACGGCATTTTCTCACACAACTGCTGCAGTGCTGGATGTTGGACACCTGCCCAATAGCTATGACTGGTCATTGTTTATTACTTTTTCAGTGTTATTAATGGAATATTAAGTTGACATTAGGGCCGCAGAGGCTTAAAGGTTAAGACGCTAAGAAGCTAGGAAGGTCTGTAGGTTGGCAGTTCAAGACCCTAGTGCCACGTGACAGAGTGAGCTCCCGTCTCTGGCCACAGCTCCTGCCAACCTAGCAGTTTGAAAGCAAGAAACTGCAAGTAGATAAATAGGTATCGCTTTGGTGGGAAAGTAACAGTGTTCCATGCATCTCGGCATTTAGTCATGCTGGCCACATGACCACGGAAACATCTTCAGACAGCACTGGCTCTTTGGCTTGGAAACGGAGATAAGCTCCGCCCCCTAGAGTCAGTTTTGACTGGCTTTCGAGCAATGGAAACCTTTACCTTTTACTAAGTTGACATTAAGGCAATGCTGATGTGTTTGCTTTGCACCAGTGGTGATTTGACAGGAGCACAGAACCAGGATTTAACATTATCTATCTAATGAGAAAAGCCAAGATGAATCCATGAACCACTGATGTCAGCAGTGGCTTGGCCCCACTGGCTTCAAGGAGACTAAGCAGACTAAGAGGATGCTGATACCACTTCTGGTTCCCGTCATTCCAGGGAAGTGCAGGCTGCTTACGGTACTGCTACTGATGGCTTGGCTCTATAAGGTCTGTGCACTTAAAGAAGGAATGACCAACACAGGACTTTCCCAAGCTAGCTGCTTATGCTAATCATCAACCTAGTTTTGGGCAATTCATAGTCAAAGTGGTTTCATCCTACCCAAAACTCCTACGTAAACCATCAGAAAGTAAAGCTACAGATCAGGAAAACGGGAATACACTATGTGAAGCATTACACTTACTGTTCAATTCGTGGAGATAGATACAGTTTGGGAAAAACCTGAGTAGCTTCTGTATCCTCAAAACTGACTGAAAGAAGAGCAACATCTTCCCCAGGGTCTTCGTTTGCATCCTAGAAACACACATACATAAAAGGAGGCAATTTCAGATTTATAGCAGTCATAACAATAGGACAGAGCCCAATGCCATGTTTAGGTTTGCAGTCTGCAATTCTCACCCTTTTAAAAATGTCTATAGGCAACTGTTCAGCATGGAGGGTCATATTGGAAATATAGCATTAGCAGTGAGTGATTTGCATATTTTAGTTGCACGTGGTTGACATAAATTACATGTCATTGCCATGAACATGGCAGATGTCAAGTTACTGCTAGTGGGCATGTCACAGTATTCTTATGCAGAAATTGCTCCCCTCAAAATTGAGTCAGCTCATTAAAAAAAACATGATAATTAGAAAAACAAGGGATTTGGTTTGATTTATACTTGCTTCATATTTTCCAATTCTGAAACATTTTTTTTGCCATCACAATTTTAAGCTGCTTAAGATTGTTTTTTTTAAAGTAAAGACAAAGGTTCTTAACTGGTCTATGTGCCCCCAAAGATCAGGCGTAATAGAATGGACAATGATATGAATGCTTTATCTAACAATGTAATTATTTTTGTTGTTTTGGTCAGTGTAACAAGAGTAAATTCAGTGAAAGGGCGGTCAGAAGTAATTAAGCAACAACATCCTACTATTCCAATGTTACTAATGTCCTGGAGCAGCGTTCTTCAATACTTGGGTCTAGACCCTTAGATGCCTCATGAGCTTTATAAAGCTGTTATTTGTGTTGCTTTTTGGAAGGCTCCTGGTGCTAGTGTGCATGCATAGTGAGCAAGAGTGCCATGCTTCCTGCCTCTCTGTTCACACATGCTAAGAGGAGCAGTAGCAGCAGAAAAGTAAAGCAAGAACACTCAGTGGAGTGGATTCCTCCACAGTTCTAACACTTGACTCAACCTTCACCATGGTATATCTCCCTTGGTACTTAGTTTGTGATGACTATCCTTGGCTCTCTTGGTCAGCTACTTCTTATTCTGATCTCGACTTTAGGAATAAATATTCCAGCACAACATTCCGCAGCTTAATAGTACAGCACATGTTTTGCATACAGAAGACTCCAGGTTCAGTCTTGGACTTCTATGATAAAATGGGCTTGGAAACACCGGAGAATTTGTACAGCTTTTGCCAACACCAACAAGGAGCTACATGGGACCCAATAATATGACCTAGTGTTACAGCAGTGGAGACAATTAAACAAAAAGGTATATAATTATTAGCTCACTGAACTGTAAATTCATATGGTCTCATCTAAGTACCAGAACAAAACATAGTTTTCTATGTTTACCAGGAGCACTGATGACATGTTCTAATATAGATGATTTTGAGGTTATAATGTGGTCAATGGTACTGTGCATGTAAAGTGCTATCAAGTCACAGCCAACTTATGGTGACCCCCATAGGGTTTTCAAGGCAAGAGACTAACAGAGGTGGTTTACCATTGCCTTCCTCTGCATAGCAACCCTGGAATTCCTTGTTGGCCTCCCATTCAAATATTAACTATGGTCAACCCTGCTTAGCTTCCGTGATCTGATGAGATCCGACTAGCCTGGACCATCCAGGTCAGGGCAGTCAATGGTATTAAATATTAAAAAGTCAATTTTTGTTATGACATATTTCAGTTAAATCTTATCTGCAGTACATTTTACTGTAGTTTTGCGGATCTAGTTGAATTTTACCTCATGAACACACTAGCACAATTCGTCTCCATGAGGCAAGTTATGTGCCTGAGATTGTGTGTGTCAGTTTTGAAAAGTTAGGAGAAATCGGCAGATATGTATTTGTCCAAATCAAAACCAGTGGGGCCAGGTGGGGGTGGGCCAGGAAATCCTATAAAAGGGAACGCACCACACCTACCAAGGAGGAAGTAACAAATTGAGCTCAGACCGGGGGGGGGGAGGGGCCAGTCTGAGGAAGGAAGAGGACCTGGATGCTGGAACCCCCTCATCTTCCCAGTTCTGAGGCCAGGGAGACCATCTTGGGGGGGGGGGTGCAAGCCTCACAATGGACAGTCTAAGAATGAAGCCAGCAATAATACTGGCCAAGTTTGGAGACCAACATGCAAGTACCTACTTGTTTGTAGCAAGTTGCATTAGAGTCGCTTATTTGAAAACAAAGCTTTAAAAATCAATTTAATTGTGTATTTCAACTTCTTTTCTTTTTATCGTCATTGTTAGGCTTACACACACACATAAACCAGGTGAAGAATACACAATGACTTTGGAGCTAAAGAAAATGCATGAAGAGACAGAACTGGTCCAACCAAAGATTATGGTGCTTCCTATTCAAGTATTTATTTGCCAACCTGCTCAGTCAGACAAACTATTCTGTTTCTAACAATGGCCAAATATTTCTGGCAAGACAACAAGCAGGGCATGAAGGCAAGAATCCTCTCTTATTTGTCTCCAAGCAACTGGTATTCAGAGATAACAATAACTCTGAACGTGGTACACAAACATAAAATCTGCCTTATACTGTGCTAGACCACTGGTCTCTCGAATCGTCTTATACCTTTCTACTCTGACCTGGAAGTATCTTTTCAGAGACTCAGGCATAGGACAGTTTTCACTGGAAGGGCCATGGACCAAAACTATCATGTTTTGCTCTTCCGCTGTGTTCTGGTATGTCCTGTCATATTGAGGAACAACTGGATTGTGCCCACTTTTATTCATTAAGCAAAAACAGTTACATACTTTACACAAAAATTCATTTCAAAAATGAAAATCTGGCCCCTCCTCTTATCTTGTTAACACAGTAAAATTCTCCCATGCTATATTCAGTAGCACTATTTAAACCAAATGCTAGTTTTCATTCATTCCAGTGATATAAAGTTCATAATATCATTTACAATATACTTTTTATTTGACCTGTTAAATCACCAAACAATAACCAATTCTTTAAAAAAAAAAGGATTCCTGGCAACTATTAATACCTAAACACATTCAAAGCACAAAACACAAAGCCATTGTTTCTCTATATCCTACTACCTACTGTAACTGAAAACTGGGAACTTACTGGAAGTGAAGATTTATTATGAGTCATAGTGTTAATAGCCTGTCCAACCAAAACATCTGCTCTACACTGGTACAACTGCTATAATTCATTTCCTCTCATATCTGGAGTATAACCAAGTGTTTTTGTTCCTTTAAAATGCGGAATTTGAAAGACCAGGCATTAACTCAAGAAGATATCTTGATTTCTCAAGCTTTTACAAAAGAGAATTTTTGTATTACATAAGATTTTCTGGAATTACCAATTATAGTTTGTAATGGCAACAACCAAATTAGATGATGTTGCATGATTCTAGCTTGGAATTTAACACAGTATTGCATACTGGGAAATTTTCTCAGTGGAGGGTGGTAAGCAGTGGGGTACCACAGGGATCAATACTCAGTCCGATGCTTTTTAACTTTTTCATTAATTATTTGGAGTTGGGAGTAAGCAGTGAAGTGGCTAAATTTTCAGATGACACGAAGTTGTTCAGGGTGGTGAGAACCAGGGAGGATTGTGAGGCACTCCAAAGAGATCTGTCGAGGATGAGTGAGTTGGCATCAACATGGCAAATGGGGTTCAATGTGGCCAAGAGCAAAGTGATGCACATTGGAGCCAAAAACCCTAAGTATAAATACACGTTGATGGGGTCCGAACTGGCAGAGACTGACCAAGAGAGAGA
>NW_015165251.1:96390-104830 GCF_001447785.1 Gekko japonicus
CCATCAGTGGCTATTAGCCACAAGGAATAGATAGGGACTCTGGGGCAAGTGATGCTCTGTATTCATGGTGCTGGGGGGGCAACAGTGGGAAGGCTTCTAGTGTCCTGGCCCCACTGCTGGACCTCCTGATGGCACCTGGTATTTTTGGCCACTGTGTGACAGAGTGTTGGACTAGATGGGCGATTGGCCTGATCCAACATTGGCTTCTCTTATGTTCTTAACCTGTAACTTTCTTGAATTATAGACAAAACCCAACTATCTGAAGTAATCTGTTGCCAGGCCTCCACAAACTGTGCCAGCCTATCCTTGAAACTGGAAATGTCAGCAACTATAGGGGCAGTTAGTCAGAACTTGGCTGTGATCCCTCTGGGGGTTCTGCTGAGGAGGCCTCAGCCTCAGGTATCCTTCCTTTTTGAAATATGGGATAACTGGAATGGGTGTTGAGGATACACAAACAAAGGCTGGTGGTTTTGCCTCTGGCCCCTGTAGAATGGGGTAGCAAAGTCATGTTGCTTCTGAGAGAAGAGCTGTCTCTGAGATGGAGCTGAGGAGAACGTGCTCAACGATCTGGCTGTCTGGTGGTTCTTCTTCACAGTTGAAGGGAATTCATCAGTGGATTGTAAAAAAAGAGTTGATCCCTCAAAGGGGAGATCCTCAACCTTACAGGTAGTCTCTAGAGGGAGAGCAATGCTGCATAGCCATGAGTGTCTCTGGAGAACTATGGCAGAGGCCATACATCTGGCCAATACATCCGCAGTGTGCCTACCCACATTGATCTGATTTCCATGGCTTAATTGCCTCAGATTGAATAAATTTAGCCTGAGACTTGGATTTATCAAGCACTGGGAAAGGCTCTCCCAGAGGAAAAGTTGGTAGCCTCCCATAATTACTTGATAATTTGCTAATCAAAAAATAAGAGCAGATAATTCATAAAACACATTGGCATGCCTGCATGTCCTCCATGACCAACGAGGATGGTGATGTGTGCATGGACAGAATCTCACAAGTCCTGTTTTACTCTATATAAATTATTGATCTTATGAGGTGCAGCCTGGATTGAGGCTGGTTTTGCCAGATTGGAACTGTGAGTTCAGATAGGCCCTCTAAGATTGGAAAAGCCACTATTCCTGGAGTGTCAGAATAGAGTCTACTCAGAATCCTGTCTTTCGGATGGTTGTCTGAAGTGGAGACATCAATATCAAGGGCCTTCACCATTCTCAGCATCTGTTCTCTGTAGAGCTGGAGGTCTTCCCTAGGGGATACTGGAGTCGGATCACCCACAGTATCATCAGGTGACAAATCTGAAGCCCTCTTGGAGCTATAATGAGATGCTATGGAGACCTCTTCCTCCAGTTCATGGTACAGTGATTGGAATAGAGACCTCTTCCTCCAGTTCATGGTACAGTGGAATACAACCAACATGAAGCAGGCCTCCATGCAACCCCTTGCATTCAGGTCATGTTCCTCCAGAATCTGAGGGTGATGTCCAGCCCATCTATTCAAGTACGATGGCGACATATAGTAAGAGTGCTGGGGAGGGTCCATTGGTTGCCAAGATAAGGGAGGTCCAGATTCTGATGGAACCAGTTGTGCCACAGTGATGCTAGGTTGGTCATCATCTGCATCTGAAAAAAACCCAGTGAAGGAGGCTAGGTGAGGTGATGGGGTCCATGAGGTAACCGGGATGATGTCCTGGTCCAGCTTCAGACCCTTAGAAGGCTTAAGATGTGCTGACCTGGACATAGGCTTGGTTTTCTCCTTGTGCTTTGATTTCTTACACTTCTACACAGGAGGTTCCAAATGCAATTGGGTCATAGCTGAAGGTTCTGGTGAGGGCAAACACAGGTGTCTAGATTCTTTGGAGGGATCAGAGCCATCCTGGTGTACCTGCAGGAACTGAATGGACCAATGAGGGTCCAGAATGGGTTTCAGTAACTGGTGTCAGGGGAAGTGGACCGGAGACAGTCGGACCCAAACTTGGAACTGCTCCGGGCAGAGCCAAGGAGAACAAAGCCTTCTGCCACAGTGTAGCTTTCAGTTTAGAGGCCCTATCTGACCAAGCTTTTGGGGTAAAACATTGGCAAACTGGGCAAGCTCCAACACTGCAGGCCTCTTCTAAGCACAAGAGGCAGAGCTCATGCTCATCACTGTATGTTATTTTCATTCCATATTTGGAATATTTCTTAAATAGTGCCTTGGACGCCATGATGAGGGACCATGATAAACTCCCGAAGGCGTGAAAAACAATTTTTCAGATGAGAAAGAGGAGTGTATTTTGTCTATAATGATGTCAAAAATCAACAGAGCGCACTAGAAAGCTTCCTATCCTTGCAGCAGCAAAAAAGGAACTGAGGGGAGAGGAAGCCCCTTCTCTGAATAGTTTAAGTGAGAAAAAAATGTCAGTGGCTGGCCAGGTAACTCTACAAGCTATATAAATGCACAACTAAAGCCTCATTATAGATGGCTTTCTGGACACTAAAGGAAATGTAAGAAATTAAGGATAGATTCATATTTCCATTCTAGCAGTTATGAAATATACATCGAACCAGGATATACCATAGTTTGGTTTACCATGATGGCTATATGCAAGAACACAGAAATAATTTCATTGAACATGGTTTAACTAATGTACCTAATTATAATGTTGAGCTCTGGCATATAACTACACCATTTCTGTACCACCAAGAAATATCTTGAGGACCCTATTAAATTTTCACTGAGAAAACAGTCACCTTGGTAAAATCACCAGAAATAAATACTTCTAGCCGGTATGTATTGAAAAATTCTTTATAATGCATATATTTTTTAAGAGAAACTGTCCTGTTATTGAAGGTAAAAACTGTGCCTCTTTTTCTAAAAGTTGTAAACATTGCTTGAACGTACAAGACATTTATTACCCATTTGCTAGTAATAATAAAAGATCATGTAATAGCTTTTGCAATTGCTACAGAAAACCATCACCATTAAGGATCTTATGACAGATTGATTTTTCAATAAGTAAACTTGCAAGAAGTTGAAAAGGCAGAAAGAGAAAAATTGTATTTTAATTGATAATGGTTAATTCTCACCCCAGATATCTCATCAGGAGAAGATAAATACCATAAATAGTTTAAATGTATCAAAACAGTGCAAACTTGAGCAACATCCATTCAGGAATAAGATTCAGGCTCTCTCACAAAGAAAAACAGAAATCCTAGAAAAATAAACAAGTTTCTTCTTGCTGAGCGTCTCTACACAATACACTTTCCTCAGGTACATCCTGGGTCTGGCTGACAGATGTGGTCAGAGAGTAGGATTGCCAACCTCCAGGTGGGGCCTAGAGATCTCCCAGAATTACATCTGCTCTCCAGACTACAGGGATCAGTTCCCCTGGAGGAAATGGCAGCTTGAGTAGGAGAATTATATTACACCACATGTTTGCTGAGCTCCTCCCCCTCCTCCAACTCCACCCCCCACCCTGACCTGGATAGCTGAGGCTAGCCTGATCTTGTCAGATGTCAGACGCTAAGCAAGGTCAGCCTTGGCTACTATTTAGAAGGGCAACCTCCAAGGAATACCAGGATCGTGATGCAGAGGCAGACAATGACAAAATCACCTCTGCAACGTCTCTTGCCTTAAAAACAAGTCTAGCTTGCCACCCAGTAGTGCACAACACTAAAAAGCTAGAACTTCTGACTGTCAGATAATCTTAGGATCTCCTGGCTATCCAACCTACAATGCCGTACAATAATTAATTACCCCCCCTAGCAGCCCCCCCCCAAAATCTCCAGGAATTTCTCCAAGCTGCAATTTGCAATGTGATCAAGGAGTTTTGTGTTTCAGCAAAGAAAGAGAGGGGCTTAAGTCTTCCTCCCATGCAATATTTACCTGACCTGAAATGGCCCCAGGGAGCCACTATCTGACCCACCACAGAAACTTCAAATGTACTAATGTTCCCCAGCAGGGCTAATAGAGACTGCCTGGGGCTGTTTTGAGTTCAGAAAATAGTGCAGAAGGAAAGGTCTAAGCCCCTTCTCCCCACAGTTCCGATCCAAATTGGACTGGCACCGGTGTGGGGGGGGGCAGGGAACACAGAATTCACAACTCACAACTGCAGATCTGACCCAAGGACAATTCCAGGAAAAAGTCTTCCTCCTGCAAAATCCTGCACTTGCTTCTCTGCTCAGTAAAAATGTAGTCTACACACTAGTAAATATACATTTACATAACATGAAATTGAGCAAACTTCAGAGGACAGCGGAAGACGGGAGGGCCTGGCGGGATCTGGTCCGTGGGGTCGCGAAGAGTCGGACTCGACTGTGCGACTGAGCAACAACAACAAATATACATTAAATAAGCACTAACACTAAGGCCACCCTTTTACTGTTCAAAGCATCTCATGCATAAAAGTGAAATTTGTCTCACATCAGCTGTAGTCATTCCTGCACAACAGCTTCCTTACACACTGTGAAAGAATCTTCCTGCAGAGACTTTAGGTAACTCTTGGAGGCTGGGACAATGGATTGCCTACAATGGATTGCCTATCCACTGCTCTTAATCATTAGAGCTCCTGGTAAGTGGACAGAAGTCTGAACAGAAGAGCGGGGAGATAAATAGCTGCAAATGCTGTGTTAATGAGAGCAGCAATCCAGCCATGCCCAAAGGAAACTGCTATTTGTTATTGGGAAACAGGCAAGCACTTATCTGCAAAACTGAAATATAGTACTCCCTCCACACAATCAGCATCCAGCTCTTAAATATTTTAATACAATTCAGACATGCATATTCGTTTGTATTTTCACTTCAGCCCCTGTCTTGGGAGAAAGGTATGAGCTTTCTTAGGACAGTTTGACTACATGGAAGTAAGTGCCATTCTGATCAATGGGACTTCAGATGAATTCACACAAACCATTTAAAAGCTTTGTTCAGTCCTTCTCATGTGATTGGTGTGCATGCATGAAAATATAAAGGTAATTTTAAGTGTGTAGGTATTAGGGGTGTTTTTTTTAGTTAAAAAATGTTAAAAATGTATTTATTTATTTATTTTATTTACATCCCGCCCTCCACGCATAAGCTGGCTCAGGGCAGCTTCCATCAGATAATAACCAATATACAAAATATATATTAAAACAGATAAAACTCCAATAAAATACATTAATAATCTTATCATACAGATCAAAGTCAAGTATCACAGGTGTAATCTGTTATAATTTGGGGTCCGTCGATGATAATACAAAACTTACCGCCTGAGGGGAGGCCAAGAGAGAGGGGATGTCCGCGACCCTAATTAAAAGCCTGGTGAAAGAGTGCCATCTTGCAAGCCCTACAGAACTGCAAAAGGTCCTGCAGGGCCCTTATCTCCTGTGGGAGCTCATTCCACCAGGTAGGGGCCAGGGCCAAAAAGACCCTGGCCCTCATTAAGGCCAGAGACTGCCAGAAGATGTTGACAGGCAGCTTGTAGAGCCCTTCGGGGCTCATAGAGGGAGAGGCAGTCTTCCAGCTATGCAGATGCCTGGACTATAGGGCTTTAAAGGTAAGCACCAACACCTTGAAACTGATCCAGTACAGCCTATAGCCAATTCTCTCGCATTTGGAAAGCAGTTAAGGGCCAAATTATTTTAAATAATTGGGCTGGGTGTCAGCTTGCAGTTGCAATGGAGGTTGCATAGAAAGACTTCTTTGCGGTCTTCACTGCCATTTCATAGGTCTTCATAAATGACCTAAAGGATGTTATTGCAACTTCATCGCGGGCTTGTCACCACCTTCTCTCTAGCTGTCTTAACTCCTGTTTCATCTGCTTTAGCTCTGGGGAATACCATGGTGCCAATTTGGTACGAGGGCAAAGAGGGCACCAGGGAGCATCCTTGTCAATGGCTTTGGAAAGACAGTCCTGACAGTCCTCCACTAGCTCCTCCAATGGGCCACCAGGGGGACTCAGATCCCACAGAGCTTCCTGGAACCTACTCAGGTACAGTACAGTATATGGGTGAGCCTAAATTTGTTCACTGCCTAAACAGGGAGGGTTAGGAGTACCCAGCAGTAATTTGGTCCACCATAACCACCGCAGCAAAGATAAGATCCAGCATGTAGCCTGCTTGATGTGTGGAAGTTGAAACAAACTGGGAGAATCCCAGTGCCGCCATGAATAACATTAGGTCCCTGGCCTGAGAGGAGGTCACATCGTCTGCATAGACACTGAAGTCCTCCGAAACCAACAGCTTGGGGTATACCAGTGCCCAGCCCGATACAGCCTTCAACAGATCTGGCAGGCCATTTGCTGTTGCGTTAGGCGGACAGTACACCAAGCAAATGGCTACACTCTCCTCGGTATCCCACACCAAAACCACACATTCAATGCCAGCAATCTTTGTCACTGAGAGAGCCCTGAAAGATAAAGCCTCCCAGATGAGTAGCGCCATCCCCCTGCCCATCAGTCTGAGATTGGTGAAGGGCCGAACCCCCCCGGGGGGGGGGGAGCTAGCTGGTTTAAGGCGACTATTTTGCCTTTCCTCACCCACGTTTCAGTCATGCAAGCCAGGTCTACCGCCTGCTTTACCAGGTAATTCTGGAGAACAGAGGTTTTATTATTGATAGACCTGGCACTGCACAACACCAATATCGAAGAAGGCTGACCTTTCCTATTCCCACAGCCGGCATCTCTCGTGATGGGACAGAGATTGGAAGGAGTCCGAGCATTACCGTAACTCCGACTCCTTCATAGTATTTCATACAAGAGGTTTAAAAGACAATTACGTAAACAATTTTTTGACGTCTGTGACAAAAAGATCCAACTAAGGAAAGGGGGGGAAAGTTATACCATCTTCTTATCCCTTGTCCATATCCTCTTTAATAACCAAATGAAGGCTCAGTTCAAGTCAATCCCAAATAATATTAAAAAAAACTGTTGCTGATTGTAAAACATATTTTTGCATGCCTATTAGGTTGTCTAGCCACATGGAACCTACAAAGCAAAGCTATTTTTGTCTCACTTTCACAGCTTTCTTAAGTAAAAATTACCATCATAAATATGAACTGTTAATAAAAAATCACTAAAAATCTACATGACTCTAATGTGGATGCTTTAAAATACACATTCATCTCTGTGCTCAGTGTTGTGAAAACCCTGCAATGATGGACAGTGAATTATTCAATCCCAAGAAACTCGGTAATGAATAAACAAAACAACTTTTCTTGATAGTCCCTTGTAACAAGGCTATTCTATTACCCATTAGCACAGAGTGCAAATTGCTGCCAGTTATTATACACATTAGTATATTAATTAAAAGGAGCTGAGGGCATGCAGATTCAGGGTAGGGATCTTACTTGCCTGTTATGTGCTGCTATGGTAGCAATGCCATAAGGAATGTTACCAGATTAGAACATGACTAGAGTGTGCTAGCTTCTCTACTGCTATTCTTGTTGGGGCATGTAGATGAAGCAATGGGAACTGGAGTGTTCAGCTTACTTTTAGTGAGTAAAAGATGTATTGGCAAAATGGGATGGGGTAAGGTGAACTGCTGGATATAAGAGCTGCCTTGCATTTTCTCTACTCCCCAGGCAGCTCTTATATCCAGTGCTGAAGCCCCAATCCCTCACCCCAAAATTTAGGAAACGACTTCCTCCTCTTCTTTCAGCTTCACAGGCTGGATACTAACTTCCCTTAGAATCATAGAATGTTAGAGTTGGAAGGGACCTTGCAGGTCATCTAGTCCAACCCCCTGCACTCTGCAGGAGTATACTGAAAGATAGCCCTACATACCTACAACATACCCAAAAGATGGTCGTCCAGCCTCCGCTTGAAAACGTCCAGCAAAGGAGCATCCACCACCTCCCAAAGCAGACTGTTCCACTGCTCAGCCACTCTTACAGTTAGGAAGTTTCTCCTGATATTTAGCCGGTAACGACTCCCTTGTAATCTCCACCCATTAGATCTAGTCTTGCAATCCGGAGCAAGAAAGAATAGATCTGCTCCATCTTCTACATGACAGCCCTTCAAATACTTGAAGACTGCAATCATGTCCCCTCTAAGCCTTCTCTTTCCCAGGCTAAACATACCCAACTCTTTCAGCCTTTCCTCCTAAGACTTGGATTCCAACCCTCTCACCATCCTGGTTGCCCTCTTCTGGACACGCTCGAGCTTGTCAACATCCTTCCTAAAATGTGGTGCCCAAACTGGACACAGTACTCCAGGTGGGGCCTGACCATAGCAGAATAGAGCGGAACTACCACCTCCTTTGATCTGGACACAATGCTTCTGTTAATGCATCCTAAGATTGCATTAGCTTTCTTCACAGCCACATCGCACTGCAGGCTCATGTTTAGCTTGTGATCAATCAGAACACCTAGATCCCTTTCACATGTGCTGCTGTCAAAGTCCCTCCCATTCCATATCTGTGCCTTTGATTTTTTGTACCTAGGTGTAAGACTTTGCACTTATCTCTATTGAAATTCATTTTATTTG